>NW_005371966.1:532642-541313 GCF_000412655.1 Myotis brandtii | reverse complement strand
ACAACTGTAAGGAGTACATCAGGGGCCATTTACCTGGAGCTCGTAGAGGTCATTGCTGTACTTCCCATACTCTACCATTCCACCAAACACCAGCAGGCGAGTCCCGTCACACACAAAGCCATAGGCTGCACACCCAGGGGGGATGTCCCCTCTCACAGCTGGGATGAACCACTGGTTGGTTGCTGGTGAACAAAAGGAAGCAGATGTCAGAATGACCCGGGAACTCCCAGAACCAGAGTCCTTGCTCTCTTACTCCCCAAATCCACCGGCCTATAGAATATGGTCCAAGAAAGGAGGGGCTGAGACAGCACCTCTATTTCCAAGGCTATGGCACTTTCTCCTTTCAGCATTCAAGTGCCAGCCCTCTACCTCAGCTATCTTCTAAGCCTCTTGACTTCAGAGGCCACCTCAAAGCAGCCTGCTTCGCATCAAGTTTGCCTTAATAAGCCGGAAGTCACTGACCAAGATAATTCATCAGCTTCTGGGAACGTGGCCACCGACTTCCTTCCCCTACCGCTCGGTGGGTCATCAGAAAGAAACTTTTAACACCCAGAATACTCTCTCAGTGGCCCCAGGCTCCTCCTCCTGTGGGCCCATGACTGCACCTTTAAGTGGCTGAAAGAGCAACCGGTACTGGTTGGTGTGCCCCCCCCCCCCTCCTTGCAGGTGCAGGGCACCCAAGGGAAGCTAATCAAGGCAGCATGGCCTGTGGGGGTGGGGCACAAGGCCACACAAGAACAATCTCTGCTGGTGTCTCCTGGGTAATGGTCCACATCCACCTTCTCCCGTGCCATGCCCACACCCCTCCAGAACACCTTCAAAAGCCAGAGGTGGCAGCAGTAGCATAAGCTGTGGCACCTAACAGTCTCTGCCGGCCACAGAAGCTTCCCCAAAGCCCATCACCTCTAGCTGGGGGTAGGCTCAGGAGGCCACCAAGGAAGAGGATGACAGCGAAGCCAGGCAGCAGAGAACTCATGGACATGGACAACAGTGTGGTGATTGGGGGGTGGGGAGAGGTAGAGGGAGATGGGTGGAGGTGGAAGAGGGCATAGAAGGGATAAATGGTGATGGGGAAAAAAGTCCAGCCAGCATGGCTCAGTGGCTGAGCATCGACCTATGAGCCAGGAGGTAAATCCTCAAACTGGGGGTCAGTCTCAACCCTGCTTGCTTCCATGTCCCTAAATCTGTTTTGGTCAACATGAGCAAGCAAAGGGATTGGGATATGGATGAAAACGTAGCACCCACTGGGATCTGACTGGTGTAGACTGCCTTTGTCAGGCGCAGACCGAGCAACCATAGCCCTAGACCAGCCGTGGGCAAACTACGGCCCGCGGGCCAGATCCGGCCCGTTTGAAATGAATAAAACTAAAAAAAAAAAAAAAAAAAAGACCGTACCCTTTTATGTAATGATGTTTACTTTGAATTTATATTAGTTCACACAAACACTCCATCCATGCTTTTGTTCCGGCCCTCCGGTCCAGTTTAAGAACCCACTGTGGCCCTCGAGTCAAAAAGTTTGCCCACCCCTGCCCTAGACACTACAGCTGGATTTCCTAATAAAAATCTTGCCAAACTACCACCACTTAAAGACTATGAGTCTAGCCGGCATGGCTCAGTGGTTGAGCATCAATCTATGAATCTGGAGGTCACAGTTCGGTTCACTGGGGTTGTGGGCTCGATCCCCAGTGGGGGGCGTGCAAGAGGCAGCCGATCAATAATTCTGTCTCATCATTGATGTTTCTATCTCTCTCCCTTCCTCTGTGAAATCAATAACAATATATTAAAAAAAGACTATCAAACAAAGATCAACTCCAGTTAAGAACTAAGAACAAGCTGTGACATCAAGATAACATTTTGTCTTTGACCACTGTCTTTTGAAAGGGCCAGTGTTTATGTCCTCCTGGCAGGTCACAAAGTATTACAAGTTGACTTTATTTTGTAAAAAATCTGAGTTAGAAACAAAGGTGCTAGATCTTCATTGTAACTGGCCTCTATAATTTATATAAAATATATTGTTTGCCTATTCCTTGTTCCTTTTCTGGTAACTTACAGATTTAGTTTTCTTTTGTTATGTAAAATATTGGCTACAGATTTTACTACCCATGATAAGAAAGGACATACTGTTATGTATTTATATTTTGCCATGTACTGAACTAAATAAAAACGACAGGGGAAAAATAAAATGATAAATAAAAGCACAGCTGGACCTCCTGAGACAGTTACAGCCCTTTAGGTCACTCCCCACCACCCAACTCTACAGGTTGGTGTGGAAGAGGCAGCCCGTCCCCCCTCTGTGGTTTAGCTGAGTCACGGGGATTTTAGGATGCCTAGCACCAATCCTCCTCTCCCCTCCTCTGCCATGTTTCTAGCAGAGGTGCAATGCCGTACTGCCTGCCATGCGCATGCGCCCAGACCCAGGTCCCGGCTCACTGCCTTGCTCTCATTCCTCGTGCACATACACACCAAGAAAAGCCAGCAGCTCCCCATGCCGAGGCAGACCGCCCTGCATGAATGGTCCCTGAAAAGGATCTCATCCAAGTTAGTGGGATAAAAGCTGACAGAAATCACTGAGATCATCTCAGCCAACGTCCCTTAATTGATAAAGGAACAGAACCCAGGAGGGGAAGTAACTTACCTGAGGTCACAGAGCAAAACAGACACTGACAAGAACCTCGTCACTTAAAGGGATCACTAGATGCCCACCTCAGGGCCCCATGAACAGGGAGCCATCAGCCACCTTTGCTCACCTGAACACCCTTGTGGCTATGGGGCCATGGACCAGGGCTAGGACAAAGCTACATGGCAAAGGGAATCAGCCCACCACTTTCCCAACACACTGCCAGACTAGAAGTAACCTGGGATGCCCTAAGAGCTAACAATGACCAGCACATTCTATGGTGCCCAAGAGGTCCCAATCTTGTTCTAGAACACTCCAGGCAGGGCAGTGTTAAGGTACGAAGTTGTGAACTGCCTCTCTTCGTTTCATCCCCAGCCCCAGTTCGGCCCCTGAGGTGGCACAAGCAACCGTCTCTTAAACATGACAGCTGCTCGTAGTCACCCCTTAATACTATTACCTCTAGCTCATCGAGTGGGGAGTGTCGTGCAACCTAATCTTTGGGTCTCTCGTTCTTGATATGCTCTGGTTTTGTCCCTGCTCTCAGCTGGGAGGGGGCTTTCAGGAAGGGAGGCCGCCTGCACCTGGGACCCTTCATGGGATGGCCAGAAATACGATTCCACCTTCTCTCCTCAACAAGCCTGAAACCCCAGCTTCTGTGTTTTATCAGTTCCCCCACCCCTTTCCATGTTGTGCCAACTCTGTCTTCAGTTGCTGCTGCCCCGTCAGCCTCTACAGCCTCTACGCGTCACCACCTAGAGACCCAAACCCCCACAGCGAGTAGATGGTCCAGCCGCACCAGCTGCCTTTTTGTTCGCTGTCACGCTGAGGCACTTCCTGTGTGGCAGCCCCGGTGCCGGGTGCTGAGAGGCACAGAGGAGACAGCTCGCGGACTCAGACTCCCAATCTACTAGGGAAGCTGCCATGTCCTCCTCCCACCATAGGAAGAGCAGCCAAGAAAGAGGTTTGCAGGGGTGATGATGGGGGGGGGGCACTTCTCAGAAGAGGGGACCATTGGAGCTAGGCCTCGAAGGGTGAACGGGATTTCCCGACACATTAAACTAACAGGGCCAATCAGGAAGTGACTGCAAGAGCCATGTGGGGAGAGGGCCCAGAATGGAGGGGGAACAGATTTGAGACAAGCTTGGTTCAGCGACTAATTAGCTACAGGGACAGAGGAACTGGGAGGCGTCTCCAAGGTGGTGGTCTCCGTCTGTGAAGGAGGAGACAGTCTAACGGTCTCCGTAAAGGTCTGTACTCCTGCCAAACTCCGCAAGCAGCTGGTGGGGTGACCCTGGACCTGTCACTTCCCTTCTTGGCCCCTAATTTCCTCATGTGAAAAAACAAGGAAGTTCTACTAGATATTTTCCAAGGCTCCTTCCAGTTGAAACAGTTGGCAGACCTTAAAGAACCATTGAGGCCAACCAGCCTTGGGTGGCTCCTTTGGCAAATGGCTATGTCCTCCCCTCACCAGGTCCCACCCCACCCTGTCAGCATCAGGTCTTCTGATTAATCCGCTTTGCTGGGCTGAAATAAAATTCCCCGAGGTCAAGGACGGCTACCCTAAGACCTCCCAAAAGCCAGTCAAGTGTCCCACAGCTGCTGTAGTGACTGTCGAAGAGGAAGAACAGACACTTTCTCACACACCTGCCACTCCTCATTCCCTTGTCACATCCCCCCCCCCTTTGTTGAGCTAACCAAACCAGCAAAGTGCCTAGCACCTCCTGAATGCACCCCCTGGAGTCTTTTATCTTAGCAACAGAGAACGCTGGCAGCTCAGTGAGTCTCTGAGCTCTCATCCAGTAGAAGGAAAAGTGCAAGAGAAACCTCAGGACAATATGCTGACCTCATTTAAAACAAAGGAAAGGTGCCCGGCCGGTGTGGCTCAGTGGTTGAGTGTCGACCTATGAACCCGGAGGTCACAGTTCGATTCCTGGTCAGGGCACATGCCTGGGTTGTGGGCTCGAAACCCAGTGTGGGGCGTGCAGGAGGCAGCCGATCGATGATTCTCATCATTGATGTTTCTCTCTCCCTCTCCCTCTCTGAAATCAATAAAAATGTATTTTAAAACAACAACAAAGGTAAGCAGAAGGGCAGCTGTGGAAGCAGCAGCCAAGGATGAGGGGCATCTGGGCCACGCTGGTGGGAGGGGGGCAACACCAAGCCCCATCTTTCCAGAGGACATAAGAACCTTGCAGCTACAGGAAAGGCCAGAGATCTCTGCACCATTGTTTGAGTTATGTTATTTGACCGTATCTGTCAGAGCATAAACACTCAGGAGTAGGGTCGCTAGTCGCTCTCCTGAGGAGTCACCTAAGGAGTTGACTAGGGCAGTATGCAAAGTGCTCCCCTGGAGGAATCGGGGTGCAGCCCTTCTGGATGGCTGGCTATGCCCGACTACCCAACATATCCTTACAGGCTGGGGATGAATCAAGGCTGAAGCCACCAGTTCATTATAATAAACTAACGAATATGCAGAGGCCCCAGGAAGAAGTGGACTTTGGAGTTGAGTTGATGCTAATTAGGCCCCTGCCCTACTTTCTAAAATGGTATTTCCCTGCCAAGGAGCCTGCTCCAGGCCTTGGGAGAATCAAGTTGATCCAAGGAGCTGAGGTTCTGCTCAGGGCAACGGCCTCTCTAAAAACAGCCCTGCCCCTCAGCCTTACCTTACTGGGCTAATTGCTGCCACCAGCAGCTGTCTGAGCTGGCACGGAGCACCACCAACCAGCCTGGCCTCGCTGGAGGCAACAGGTGCTGAGACCCGGAATGCAAAGGGTCACTGCAACCCACCAGCCTTTGAAAGTCAACTTGGTCAGTTGGGGGCAACAAACCTACAAGGTTCAGAGAAAACTGCACTCTGTCCCGTTGCCACTCCAACTTCTCCCTCCGGCTGCCAGCTCTCCACCCCAGGGCAACCTCAAAGCTGGAGGGGGCGCCACAACTCAAGGACCCTATACTTCTAGAGCCTGGGGGGAGGATGGATCTGGAGCACAAGGAGTTTTGCTAGATATGATAGCAAGACGAAAAGAGCTGGTAGATGGCCCTGGCCATGTCCCACCGGAACCCATCTACCTTCGGCTGCAGAGGGGAGCTCCCTAAAAGATATTGTCTGACGTAGGGGAGGGGGGCTTTCCCCTGCCCATCCAACCCTTGGTCCCTCAGGCTCTCACCCAGAACACAACAGACACAGGCCCAATGTTCCCAGTGACAACGCCTCAAGCCCCTCCTTACGAGCAAGGGGAGGTGCTACGGGCCAGCAGCCATTCAACAGCCCACTCAGAATGAGGCAATAGGTGTGCAAACCAGGCCAAGTGGCCACCGTGGGGAGGGGGCTGCAGGAGGATGCAGCCAGGCCCTAGAGACCCAGCAAGGACACCAGGCAAAAGGCTGAAAGCCAGCCACAGGCCAGCATACCCAAAGACAGAAAAGAAGCCCAGTCCAGTGTTCTTTCGGCCACCCAATCCCGCACTCCTCCCCCCCCCCGCCCCATAAAACTAGGCCTTGGGTTTGGGGGAAGCATGAACATGGGCAGGTAACCTCTTTCAACCTCAGGAAGAGGAGAGTCAGGTAAGGGACCACCTGAGCCCGCTGCGGGATCACTGGAATTCATCTTACATCGGAGGATCAAGAAAACCGGCAATTTGAAGACAAACATTGCAGAAGTAAATGCCAAGAGGGAGGCGGCAATGCTGCCTGATCTGTGGTTCCCCAAGGCTCCTGCACCATCTCAGGGAGGTTACCCACCAAACACACAAGCCCCCCACCCCCGCCCAAATCGGGATTAGGCTGCTGGACTATGCCCCTTTTCTCGAGACAGAACTCATCTGTAATCTAGAAGTTGTCATCTCTCCCGAATGAGCACTAGGGATGAATAGCTGAGCAGGCGCAGGAGGAAGGAGGGAGGGAAGGAGGGGGTGGGAATTAGCCTGCACCAAAGGGACGCATCCGCCAGCCCGCTCGCCCGGGTAACGGTGTATGTCTGAAGTCACCACCGCTGGCGACGCCCCCGCACCAGCCGGACTAGACGGTTCCTCTTCAATAATGAAAGCACCCCTCAAACACAGGAATCAGGGGGTGTAAGAACGGGGGAAAGAGCAGAGAAACGAGGCAGAGCAAAGGGTTGTGGAGGGAAGAAAGCAGGCTCAGTGTGGAAGGAGAGGAATGGGAGAAGGGGGAGAAAAAGGAGGGGAAGAGAGAGAAGAGAGGTGTGGAAAAGGAAGGAGACAGAGGTGAGGAAGTGATGGATGGAGGGAAGGAGAGGAGATGAAGGGAGGGAAAAGGAGGGAAAGGGAATAGATGGAAGGAGGGAAAGATCCCAGGACCGGGCGGGACCGGGCGGGCTTTTTGCACTCACCCGTGTTGTACACGTGCAGTTCATCCACTATCCCCTCGTTGCCACCGCCGAACACCACGATGAGCTCCTTGATGGCCACGGCGCGGTGGCCGTGACGGGGTCGGGGCACTGGACCCGACCAGCCTACCACTCGCTTCCAGCGGGGCTGCAGGAGCACCGCTGCAGAGTTGGCGGGCGACACGGCCGAAGCCATAATTCCGGGAAAGGGCGCGATGGGGAAAAGTCAAAGAGCGGGAAAGGAGCCCCCCAATACCTCCCACACACCCCCTTTCGTCTAAGGCAGCTCTCACGGAAAAGCAGTTCCTCACACAGCGGTGGACGGCTCCATGGAGGCCGCCATCTTAACTATCCTCCTTCCCTTCGGCTCTTTTCCTTCTTCTCTTTCACCCCGACTCTTAAAGAGCGTCCCGAAACAGTAGAGCGGCTAGGCCCGAGAAGCTTGAGGCATACGAGTCCAGCCGCTCTGACTACTTGCCCGGGAGCTCCTGCTTATAAGCTCGGGCGGGAGGACCTGGGAGCCGCCATCTTGAGCCGCCTCTCTCTCCTCCCTTCCTCAGTCGTAGCCCACACCCGCCGGAAATGGCGGAGCCCCGGCCCGGTTCCCACACCCCCCAAGTCCCCCGCACTGGCCGGCTTCCGGGGCGGGTGGATAGGAGCCACAAGCGCCGCGGTTGTCCCAGTCCCGCCGGTGCTCAGACCACAATTGTGGGAGCCGCCATCTTGAGACCGTCCCGTTTCCCCGCCCAGCGCTTAGTGCAGCCGCCGCTCCCGAAACAGTCTCGACACTCGTAAGGAATAGAGGCGCGCCGGAGGCCAGTGGAGCAAGCTCGAATTCTCGGGGACTGCTCAGAGGCTTGCGCCGTACGGCTTGTGAGGTCTTGAACCTCTCTCCTCAGTTCGCCTCAGCTGCTCAGGCTGCGCCTGCCGCCCTGGGAGCCGCCATCTTGAGATTAGCTCCCCCTTCTCCCCTATTCTCTTCTTCCTGGGTCAGTTCTTCCACTGCAAACAAAACGCAAGGCAGCGTCCGATCCTCGATTCCCACCTTATGACTCCTTCCCACAGGAGCCGCTTCAAAAGCCAGAGTTAGGCCCTGAAGTGACAACTGTACGGCATGAGGAGCGGTAACGGCAGGGTGCTCATGCCTCCTCCCTGGGAGCCGCCATCTTGTGTGAAGAAGTAACAACTAAACATGGCGGCTGCGACGGTCGGGCGAGGGGGCGGGGTCGGATGACGTCACTGCTCCCCCTCCCGCCTTCGCTCCGTTTCGCCTCTGGCTTCGCCTCTTAAAGGAGCCCCCGCGCTGCCCTGAGGCGAGGGTCTGGGGTCGCTGCGCGCTTATCTCGGGCTTAGGCTGCGCCCGGGTCAGGCGCAGGCGCGCCCGCGGGCGTCAATAGCGACTTTCAGCACAAAACAAAGATGGCGGCTGCGGCATCTAGGGAATACCCGGATGAGAATGCTTCTGACGAGCTTGGCCCCGCCCCCCTTGGGAACTGTTCCCCGAGCCCTTGTAGGGACACACGCCCGAGGAATTGCCTTTATTTAACAGTGGGGACAAGACATTGGTTGCTGAGGGTAGCTGACGGAGACATTAGAGTCTCGCCTCGAGTCAGGCAGCGAACGTTTCGCCGCTCCGTACACCCAGCGTCCGCCGAAAAGGCAGCTCGAGCCCCATGCCGGGGGAGCTGGAGGCGGGGCGAGAGGGA
>NW_005371966.1:529155-532426 GCF_000412655.1 Myotis brandtii | reverse complement strand
AGGCGCAAGCCCGCTTTTCGGGTCCGCCCTTTTTTTGAGATTTGAATTTCCCCCAGCAAAGTGAGGGAGACAAAGTACCCGGATGGTGATCGCTGGCCTTTTCGCGCCAGTACTGTGAGTTCTCACCACAACCTTGAGAGGTGGGTACTGACGTCGCCCCCCGGGTTCCAAATCCGTTACAAATCTTGCAAGAGGCCGCCTGGGTGTTGCACTGTCATGCTCACTCCTAGACTCAGGCTGTAGTGCAGGGGTCCTGCACAGGTGTCTGGGAGTTTGCAGTGACAATAGATGATTTTTTCCACTTTCATCTTTATTTCCTCTTTATTTTCACCAGCCTCTAGCCGAAATTTGGCCTTTCCCGCAATTATGAATATAGGCCGCAGAGCATAAAAGCATTAGGCAGGTGACTGTCACCAATGAAAACGACAGAGCAGTCATTTCATATCTCATAGCTTTTGTTGTAGATATCCTGAAATTAACTAAATGACAAGACATATTGGCAGGCAGAATAACTACTTTGAAATTACTGTAGTTATTCAACCTGCTTGGAGATCCTGGAATTTAACCTATTTGTAAAGAAGGACATGTATAACCCTAGCTCACATTTTCAAAAATATTTTAGTGATTGTCTTTTGACATTCATTTTTTGTCGTAATCCTGTTTTCTTTATACATTTGGAAGCATTTGAGAAAGGCCAAAGAGGCCTCACCTGTGTGGCGGTGCTACCAACTGCCCTAAATGACCTTGGCCATTCACCTCCCGTCTGGGGCCCTGAGTCCCTCCCCTGTGAAATAAGGAAGCCGAGCTGCTGGTTCCCAGGGGCCCTGCCCACACTCAGCGATTCTCTCCCCAGAGTTCAGGAAGCCCTGTGGTTGCTCCAGGTTCCTTGGGCCTTCTGGTGGTTCAGAGGGATCTCACCTTTTTTGGGGGTGTCCCACATTGCAGCCCTCGGGCTGGCGTCACCTTATCTGCAGAAAGGCAGCAAGGGTGATTAGGGTAGTCAGGAGCACAGGCAGCAGTTGTCAAATGCTACAGGCCAAACAAGCCATCACTGAGACAGGTGATAGTTAGTGGCTTCTCCTTAAATGCATATCACCCCAGGAAGCAGGAGAATGAATCTAAGGAACACGTGTTAGCCCCTTAGCCAGGAGATTGTCATGCTTTGCAGGACCCCCCAGAAGACCCCCAGAACAGGGAGCCGATGCTGGGGATCCTTCAGCCTTTGTGTGCCAGGCCCTGGGGGAATCTGTGAAGAACTGAGTGTCCTGTCACAAGGGTCATGGCAGTTGGAGGGTACAGAGAAGCTGGGCCATAAAGCACCCAGCAGTGGTCTTCCTGATGGACTTGGGAATTTGGTTTGATGACATGTCACTTTCAGCTTGCACAAGGACTCAGGTGGACTCTGCCAGGTTGGCCTGAGAGAAGTCACTTTCCACCTCCTTCCTGGACCTCCTTCTCTATCAAATTGACAGTGTTTGACTCCTGTCCCTGGCTCTCCTCCATGCTGGCTGGCAGACAGGAGGGTCAGGCTAGTTCGTGCTACATGGGGCCCTTAAGGCCTGACACTTCACACCAGGGAGCCAGGCCCCAGATGGGTGCAGGGAGGGACTTAGCTCCCGTCCCAGACAGAATCGGGAGTGCTGAATGAAGAAGTGCCTGAGCCCGGCCGGTGTGGCTCAGTGGTTGAACATTGACCTATCAGGGTTTGATTCCTGGTGAGGATACATGCCCAGGTTGCAGGCTCGATCCCCAGTGGGGGGTGTGCAAGAGGCAGCTGATTGATGATTCTCTCTCATCACTGATGTTTCCCTCTCTCTCTCCCTCTTCCTCCCTCTCTGAAATCCATAGATATATACTTTTTTTTTAAAAAAAGAAGTGCCTGAGAGGAGTTAGGGGCATGAGCAGGCCAGGTGAGGTGCAGGAGGGAAGGAGCACCAGTCTCGTTCCAGCTGCAGGACAGACTGGTCCTAGAAAGCTCTCAGGGCTACATGGGGATGGCATTCTGATGTCTGGCCAAGACATTGGGTTGGGATTGTATGTGGAGTGATGAGCCAGGCACTGAAGGGTGTTGAGCAGGGGCTGACATGATCCGATTCAGGGGTATTTGAGGAAGATGCTGGGGACTGCTGTATGCAGACCACGTTAGCAGCCACCATCCTAGAAGTGGGAATCCCAGGGCAGGGGTGGCCAGGAGGCTCCTTAGCCGACAGTGCCACATGCTGAGATGGAGACTTGTGGTCCGCCAGGAGATGCAGAGTGAGGGTGAGGGCTTCCATTCTCTTGTGGAAATGCTAGGCCGCATGGTCCTCCTTCAGAGAAGATCCCCAAGGCAGGACAGACAGGAGCAAGAAAGCTCAGCATGAGGCCCCCCAGGTCCCTCCCCAGAGCATGCAGGTGGGCCGCCGGCCCGGCTGAGAAGTGAAGTGGCAAATAGGACCAATGAAAGAGTAAGGGGGAAAAGGAAAGGTGCTGGCTTGGTGCTTGAATTGAACTGAAATTGAGTGGGTCTTCACTGAGCACCGAAGAGAGAGCAAAGAATCAGCCCCTGTCCTACCCTTTCAGGGCCTAAACTGCAGGAAGGAGGATATATATTGTATCTGAAAAATAAATGGTGCTAAGCGGTCTGCATATATAACAACTCGCCTAATTTACACAAGGACTCTGCGGAGGTACTGGTACAGCCGTGGGCAAACTACGGCCCACGGGCTGGATCCGGCCCGTTTGAAATGAATAAAACTAAAAAAAAAAAAAGACCGTACCCTTTTATGTAATGATGTTTACTTTGAATTTATATTAGTTCACACAAACACTCCATCCATGCTTTTGTTCCGGCCCTCCGGGTCCAGTTTAAGAACCCATTGTGGCCCTCGAGTCAAAAAGTTTGCCCACCCCTGTACTGGTAGCATCCCCATTCTACAGGTATGCAAACTGAGGACCAGAATGGTTAAGGCCCAAGGTCACACACACAGTTAGCAGGTGGGGGATACAGACCTCTTTTCCATGCCTGTCTGCCTGCCTGTCTGCTATCTTGGCTTTGAGTCATTTTTAGAGCACTGAACCTCTTCTTTCTTCCTTAATACATTTTTAGGCTACTAGGCCAATTCACCTGCAGCTGGCCCCAAAGCAGTTGACAGTCAATGAAAAGTCCACATTGTTTTTAAATTGTTTGCCTGCTAGCCCTCACCAAGTAGCTCAGTTGGTTAGAGCATCTTCCCAGTATGCTGAGGTTGAGGGTTGGATCTTAGGATACACAAGAACCAACCAAGGGAGA
>NW_005371966.1:524322-529111 GCF_000412655.1 Myotis brandtii | reverse complement strand
ATATTTAATACTTTCAACAATAAAGGTTTTTTAAAAGGAAAAAAAGAATCAACCAATGGCCTGACAGGCGTGGCTCCGTGGTTGAATGTCAACCTATGAATCAGGATGTCACAGTTCGATTCCCAGTCAGGACACATGCCCGAGTTGTGGGCTTGATCCCCAGTGGTGGACATGCAGGAGGGAGCCTATCAATGATTCTGTCTCGTCATTGATGTTTCTATCTCTCTCCCTCTTCCTTCCTATATATATTTTTTAAAAACAACCAATGAATGCATAAATAAGTGGAACAACAAATCAATGTTTCTCTCTCCCTTCCTCTCTCTAAAATCAATAAAAAATCAGTAAATAAATTATTTGCTTCTGTGATTGCAGGAAATGGAAAGTTGTATTGTGGGACAAGGAAAGAGGGTGATTTGTGGGCGGGTATAGCAACTCTGGGGAGGGCAGAAAGGTGAGCCAGGGTAGCAGGCCTGGAGGAGATATCCCTGTGCTGCCTGGCCTCACACCCAAGAAACAGAGGAGGCATGCTCATACTCGCCCCCTGCCTCCTCCAGCACCACACCATCTTGCCTGGGATTCCAGAGCTTAGACCACAGCTAATGGTCTCTTGTTCAGCTGGGTATTTGGCTAAAAGGGTTTGGGGGCTAGCCTGGAAACTTCCATGTATATAACGTCTCGGAAGTGGGAAAACCCATTCTGAGTTGTAAGAACAGATCTAGGGACGTTGGTGTCTCTAAATACAGTGGCTCTAAGGGAACTAGGGCAAGGAGCAGGATTTTTTAAAAAATATTTTTTTATTGGTTTCAGAGTGGAAGGGAGAGGGAGAGAGAGAGAGAGAGAGAGAACCATCAATGATGAGAGAGAATCATTAGCTGCCTCCTGCACGCCCCCTACTGGGGATCAAGCCCACAACCCAGGCATGTGCCCTTGACTGGAATCGAACCTGGGACCCTTCAGTCCATAGGCCGACACTCTATCCACTGAGCCAAACCAGCTAGGGCAGGAGCAGGATTTTTATAGTCCACAGATGAGAGAAGAACAGCATAGTTGTCAAGAGGCACAAAATGCCTTGGCAAAAGAAGATTCTAGAAGCCATGTGTAAGAAGGTGACATACTAGTACTGTAAGTATCATTTTCACTTTTACTTGTTTTATGGTGTGTGTGTATGTGTGTTTTTTGTGTTTGTTTGTTTTTTCTAATGAAAACTGTTGGTGGATCCTGAGGCTGAGAGTCGGCAAGATGGAGGCTCTTCTTTGGATGGTTTTCTTTCTAACCACACTCTTTTTCTAACCACAAAGGAAAAAGGCAGAACGGTCCTCCACGTGTGCCAGCCAATCAGCGGGACCCCCGCCTCCCCCGGCCTGCCACTGCCACTCCAGGGCAAGGTTGTAGCATCTGTGTCGGAAATCACGGGACGTCTTCCTGCTGGCTCAGCTGGGAGGCCCAGGAGTATTTTGCAAAAGCTGTTTATCTGAATTCTGAAAGGACAGTGAAGGCTGCCACTCTCTGAAGCTCTCTGCCCCAAGTCACAACTAGGCTTCCAGATGAATCCCAAGTCAGAGCAGGCCCTCTGCCACGTGGCCGTGGCCAGCTGCCTCTGCGTGGCCACCGTCTACATGGGCGTTTTTGAAAGCGTCTTTGTGGAAGTGGGCTATGAGCACTATGCAGAAGCCCCGGTAGCCGGCCTCCCCGCCTTCCTAGCCATGCCCTTCAACTCGCTCATTAACGTGGCCTACGTGCTCCTGGGAGTGCACTGGCTACGGAGAAATGTCAGTGCCCTGGGGCACCCCAGTGAGGTGCAGCGGGCTCGTTACCTGAAGGATGTCTTCGCGGGCATGGCTATGATCTACGGCCCCGTGCAGTGGCTGCGGATTGGGCTGCAGACGCACCCGGCTGCTGTGCTGGACCAGTGGTTCACCTTGCCCATCTTTGCATGGCCTGTGGCGTGGTGCCTCTACCTAGACAGGGGCTGGGAGCCCGGCCTGCTCCTCGCCATCGAGTGCCTCTCGCTGTCCAGTTATGGCCTTGCCCTGCTGCATCCCCGTGGGTTTGAGGTCGCCCTGGGTGTGCACATTGCTGCCGCCATGAGCCAGGCCCTGCGTGTCCACAGGCGCCACGGCAGCAGGTGCTCAGGGGTGTACTTGGTTCTGGGAGTGCTCTCCTGCCTGGGCTTTGTGGTCCTCAAGCTGTGTGACCATCAGCTGGCCCGGTGGCATCTCTTCCAGCGGCTCACAGGCCATTTCTGGTCCAAAGTCTGTGATGTGCTTCAGTTCCACTTTGCATTCTTATTTCTGACCAATTTAAACACTTGCCAGCAACTCCCTCCTGAGGGGAAGATGCAGTAAAGTGTGGAAAGAGGCTACGGACAGCCGCTGGCCCCAATGTCAGAATGGATGATCAGATGACATTTTGTCCTCAGTATTAAATTTCCTGGGCGTGATAAGATATGATTATTACATGGGAGAATGTCCTTTCCTTCGAAGTTATGGGCTTCAATATTTAGGCGTGAAATGTTATTCCCTATTGCACTATCCTTGTAACTGCTCTGTAATTTGAAATTGTTCAAAATAAAATGTTGGGCACCCAGCCAGTGTGGCTCAGTGGTTGAGTGTTGACCTATGAACCAGGAGGTCACGGTTTGATTCCCGGTCAGGGCACATGCCCGGGTTGCGGGCTCAATCCCCAGTGTGGGGCGTGCAGGAGGCAGCTGATCAATGATTCTCTCATCATTGATGTTTCTATCTCCTTTTCTCTCTCTTTCTCCCTCTCCCTTCATCTCTGATATGAATAAAAATATATTTAAAAAATAAAATAGCCCTAGCTGGTTTGGCTCAGTAGATTTCATCTGCCTGTGGACTGAAGGGTCCCAGGTTCGATTCTGGTCAAGGACACATGCCCCGGTTTCGGGCTCAATCCCCAGTAGGGGGCATGCAGGAGGCAGCCGATCATTGATTCTCTCTCATCATTGATGTTTCTATCTCTCCCTCTCCCTTGCTCTCTGATACCAATAAACATATATTTTAAAATTAAAAAATAAAATAGATAAATAAAATGTTGTGGATAATGACCCCAAGAAATTCCTGATGCTTGCAGTTGGAGAGAATGGTTGTTTGCAATGACTTCAGGATGTGGGTTACAGTGTGGGCTGGTGACAGTGGGGTAGGGTAGGCCAGGCAGCGGAGTTACCCGAGAGTGTCCCCAAGAGGTGAGGGTCAGGGAGAGTGAGTCACATGAAATACATGCCCAGCAGATTGATAGGGAAATCAGAAGGCCAGAGCACTAACTCACTGTGACATCTTAACTGCCAAGCTAACAGCAGGTCACATGGAAGCCACGTTACTCCGTAGCTTTTGTGGAACAAGGCAGGGTGCGGTGTGTTTAGATGAGGAAACACACAAATGTTAAAAGTGGAATTCTCAACAGAATGTTGCTTGGTGGGTCCACCCTCAGCCAGGGTGTGTCTTAGATGTCCTGAGAGCAGCGATTTTCAACCTTTTTCATCTCATGACATACATAAGGTAATTACTAAAAATCAGCACACCCCAAAATATATTTTTTTGCCAATTTGACAAAATAGGTAGAATTTTTGATTCATTCACACCGGGCAGCTATTGCGGTGGCTGTTGTCATTTTTTAACTTGACAATGTAAGGGAAAAGCGGTCAGTGCCTCTGACAAAATAGTTTTAAAAATTATTACGGGCCCAGCCGGCATGGCTCAGTGGTTGAACATCACCCTATGAACCAGGAGGTCACAGTTCAGTTCCAGGTCAGGGCAAATACCCGGGTTGCAGGCTCGATCCCCAGTGTGGGGTGAGCAGGAGGCAGCCGATCCATGATTCTCTCTCATCATTGATGTTTCTATCCCTTTCCCTTCCTCTCTGAAGTCAATCAAAATATATTTTTTAAAAAGGTGAGGGCAGAGAAAGGATGCCCTGTCCCTGCCAAATGGCATCTCAGGACTGGTCATCCATGTGCTATTAGCTCAGTGTTCCCTGAGGCTTCTCTCCCTAGAGCCCCTCAGGTTGGCATGCGGACTGTTGCTATGACTGCCGAGATGCTTTTGAAACTGAGTACTTGGGCCGGATGATCTCTCCTCGCTGGGCACATCTAAAACGGGTGGTGGGTCTCAACCAAGCTGTCACCTGAAAGAACCCAGCAGGTGCGAGCCTATGAGGGCTGCCTCTGCTTGGGTGCCAGCCAACCAGCCTCCACCCCACCCCAAAGGCCTGGGCAAATGGTCGGCCCGGCGCAGGACTTGGGAGCCCCGAGGCAAGGCATGCCAGCAGGTGAAGAGCAGGGGCAGCATTTGTTTGGGGAAACAGCTTTATTCCATTACAGTTGTCTCGAAAGCTCTCTGTGCCCTAGAAGAGGAAAAAGATCGTGGGCGTCTCCAGAGAGGTTGCCCTTATCTCAAAGAGGCCAGAGGGAGGGAGAGAGGATGTGCTTCCTTGGGTGGCTCAGTTAGAGATGAGGGTGGAGGAATGATGGGGGCGGGCTGTTCACCTAGCATCTGGGGGATTTCCCTCCTTTTTCTATTGCTCTCTCTGTCGCTGTTTCCTTGACTGGCAGAGTGGATCCACTGAGAATTGTTGGGACTTTGCAGCATAGTGTTGCTCCTTCCACACGTTTGAAGCACAAGCACCAATTACCTCTTTTATTTCTACCAATACTTAATAAATGACCCTGAGAACCTCCTGGTTTTCATTCCACGCCTATGTCAGGCTGGGTCCCCACAGGAAACAGGTGGTAGGCTCAGATTAGGGTGATCGAGGACGGTTTCAGGGAGAA
>NW_005371966.1:519014-524257 GCF_000412655.1 Myotis brandtii | reverse complement strand
GTGCCATCCACCCAAAGGTCTTGCGGAAGAGACACCTGGAGCAGGCAGAGACCTCCAGAGGCCCAGCCCACTCTCCTGCAGGGGGCTCCCACCCAAGGTTGTCAGATGAAATGCAGGACGATGAATAATCTTCTAGTACCAGTATGTCTAAAATATCACATGAGCCCTAGCCGGTTTGGCTCAGTGGATAGAGTGTCAGCCTGCGGACTGAAGGGTCCTGGGTTCAATTCTGGTCAAAGCCACATGCCTGGGTTGCGGGCTTGATCCCCAGTGTGGGGCGTGCAGGAGGCAGCCGATCAATGATTCTCTCTCATCATTGATGTTTCTATTTCCCTCTCCCTCCCTCCCTGAAATCAATAAAAAAAATATGTATAAAAAAGACACACAAAATATCACATGAGATGCCCTTGCCGGTTTGGCTCAGTGGATAGTGTCAGACCTTGGACTGAAGGGTCCTGGGTTCGATTCTGGTCAAGGGCACGTAACTCAGTTGCAGGTTAGATCCCAGGCCCTGGCCAGGGTGTGTTGGGGAGGCAACCAATCGATGTCTCTCTCTCACATCAATGTTTCTCTCTGTCTCTTCCCCTCCCTTCCCCTCTCTCTAAAAATCAATGGGAAAATATCCTCGGGTGAGGATTAACAAAACAAATATAAATAAACAAAATGTCTATCACATGAGATGTGCTTACCTTGAAAAATCCTTCATTGTTATCTGAAATTCAGATTGAACTGGGAATGTGTTTCTATTTGCTAAGTCAGATAACCCTCCATTGAACTGACCCAATTAAAGCCAGAGGCCTGGAACTTTCTCTTTCAGCCCCGTTTTTTTTTTTTTTTTTTATCAGTGCTTCTCAAAAAGTGTGGTCAGCATTAACCATGCAGCATCCTGGTCCCCTCCAGCCCTGGATTCTGGGGCTGGGACCACAGACCGCCTCAGCCCTGCCCTCAGGGTTCCAGGGTGCCAGCAATGTTTGAGAGGCTGAAGGAAGAAGGCTGGTGGCTGTGCCCCCACCCGGCTGTGCTCTAAGAAGTCCTTCTTCTGGCCCCTCCCTGTTCCTTTATCCGTTGTTGTCACTATCATCATCTCCATCTTACACTCCCCACCACCCCACAGCACAGCTGAGAAGCCAATAGGTACCAAACGGGCCCTCTCCCCACGTTTGGCCTAACGGTTTAGAGGTTCCAAAGCTGGGAGGAATCTTAGAAACCATCTGCGCCAACCCCCACATTTCACAGAAACTGAAACTCTAGAAGTTCGTCTTGGCTGCAAGTTGCAACACTGAGTATGAGAAACCCAGGCATCCCCTCCCGGCCCCAAGCCCTGTCCTGTCCACCTCTGTTGCTCTGCCTCTCCCTTGGCAGACCAGGGCCCGGAGATTTGCCCCCCAGTGAACCTAGTTGTGTTGGTTTTGCTCTGATTGTGTAGGTAACAGAGGCTCATGGTGGGGGTGGGGGGACAACGAGCCCCCTGGGAGGACTGTCAGGAATCTGGTGGCTCCACGATGGGGCATGTCTTCCCATGCACTTGCTCTCCCCACTCCATGGTGTTGGGCGCAGACGCTGCTCCAGGCCCCAGTGGGCTTCCGTGATGCCCCTACTACTTCACCCTGTCCTCATCCAGCACACTGATTCCCTGCTAGATAATGCCCAGGTGCTCCCTAGCCAGTTTAGCTCAGTGGCTAGAGCGTCAGCCCGTGGACTAAAGGGTCTTGGGTTCGATTCCCGTCAAGGACACATATCTCGGTTTCGGGCTGGGTCTCCTGCCCCAAGTCGGGGCACATACAGGAGGCAAGCAATGGATGTGTCTCTCTCACATCAGTGTTTCTCTCTGTGTGTCTCTCCCCCTCCCTTCCACTGTCTCTAAAAAAAATCAATGAAAAAATATCCTCGGGTGAGGATGAACAAAAAAGAAAAAGAAAGTGCACAGGTGCCCCTCTGCACCCTGGAGCTCGTCTTTCTCTGGGTCAGTCTCAGGAGTGCGATTGAAGGGCACAGGGGCCCTGGCTGGTGTGGCTCAATTGGTTGGGCGTGGTCCTGTGCAATGAAAGGTTGCCGGCTGGATTCCCAGGCAGAGCACATGCCCACGTTTCGGGCTCCATCCCTGGTGGGAGGTGTGCAGGAGGCAGTCAATTGATGTTTCACGCTCACATGGATTTCTCTCCCTCCCTCTCCCTTTCTCTCTCTCTCTAAAAATCAATTTTAAAAAAGGACACATGGGTTATTTTTCCCACTGACCCTCATGATTCACATTTCTACCAGGGATGAGAGAAGACTCCCCGGGCCCCCACCCACCAGCAGGTGTTAGCACGCTTTTTCATTTTGTGCCAATCTGATGGGAGTGAAACGAGATCTCATTGTGACTAAATCGTGCCTTTTCCACACACGTGCACATACACATTCACACACGTGCACTCACACATGCACAACTGGTGCTTGTGCATTTGTCTATTAGAAGTTTGTGTTTGTTCTGGAAGGTGCTTGTTTATATCCTTTGTGCAGAAGCCATTTTTGTATTGTAAATATTAACCAGTCATCTGTCATACAGATGATAAATATGTTTTCTTAATCTATGGTTTGTCTTTTGGCTTTGTGGGTATCCTAAAGCAACGTGCTTGAAGATTGATGTAGTCACATAAGTCTATATGTCTTTTCTTCTTGTTTGTGTTAATCCTCACCTGCAGATATTTTCTCCATTGATTTTTTAGAGTAGAAGGGAGGGAGGGAGAAATAGAGAGAGAAACATCGATGTGAGAGAGACACAGCCAATAGGTTGCCTCCCGCACAGGCCCCAACTGAGGCCAGGGATTGAACCTGCAACCCAGGTACATGCCCTTGATCAGGAATCAAACCCAAGACCCTTCCATGCCAGGGCGGCTGACACTAACCACTGAACAACACCACCAGGGCTATGTCTGTCTTTTTCTTCATAGCTTCTGGGTTTCTAGTCTTGCTTAAAACAGTTTTCTCGTTGTCTAGATTTTACTTGTCTACACATTAGCCAGCTTTGTCAAATCTTAACATCTATAGCTGCTTCAGATCTTTTTCATGATAACATTTTAATTATAAAAATATTGCCCCGGCCGGTGTGGCTCAGTTGCTTGGATGTCGTCCCGTGCACCAAAAGGTTGCTGGTTCAATTCCCAGTCAGAGCACATGCCCAGGTTGCAGGTTTGATCCCCAGTTGGGGTGCGTGCAGGAGGCAGCTGATCCCGTAGATGTCTCTCTCTCTCTCTCAAAACCAATTTTTAAAAAATTAAAAATATTAAAGACAATAATTATAAAAAACTAGTTAAAATTTACATCTATAATAATAAAAGCGTAATATGGTAATTAGACCGGATGACCTTCCGGACAAAGCTGGGGCTGGGGGAGAAGCCTGGGTCCTGGGTGCCTGCTGGCGGCTGGGGGGAAGTCCGGGTCCTGGGTGCCAGAGGGAAGCTGGTGCTGGCAGCTGGGGGAAGGAAGGCCTACTCTTGCACGAATTTTGTGCATCGGGCCTCTAGTTTAGAAACAAAACAGAGCAGCTGTCCTCGTTGTCAGCATGGTGGTTTGCCGAAGCTAGTTCACTGGCACACTTGTGATTATGCTTTAATTGAGGAGGAAATTCGCAAACCCTGTGTGAGATGTTTCCTTGCACCGCAGAGAACAATGGATATTTTGTTTGTCTGCAGTTCAAGTTGGGCATATCCAACAGGCAAAGCACTTCCCTCTCACCTGTAAGGTCTCCATGAGTAAGAAATCTTTGGATAAATATCAACTAAGTGACCTGTGTCCTCAAGCGAGCCCCCAAATAGTCATGTGATCAGGGTAACCTCTTCCCCTGCTAAGTGGAGGCTTGGGGCCCATTTTTTCTCAGCTCTAATATGTTTGTGCAATCCCCATGCCCGTGGCTAAGACAAGCAGGCTTCATCCTAGGTGCCCCTTGAGTCCCTGCTGCCTCTCTGGGAAGTGACTGGTGGCTGTTGGGCCACATGGCCAGGCAGGGGGTTGGCTGGTTGCCAGGGCCCGCTGTGAGTCCCGAGAGCTCCATTGCAGCCTGGGCCACAGCAGCACAGCAGGTCCTTCTAACCATTTTCATGCTTTTCTAGCCTTTTTTTTTTTTTCCTGTTTCCCGCCTTTCGCTTTGATCTTTGCCTTCTGCTTCTCTTTAGAACTGCTGACTTCTGGTTTTACTTCTGCCTCTTCTTTCGCTGCCCCGCCCCGACTTCCACTGGGGCCCCCACCGGGGTGTCTGTCCCGCCACCTCTCAGCCAGCACAGGCCTCTTCCTCTGAAAGACACGAAACCTAACAGATTGAGCTGGAGTCCCTTCCCTGCCCTCCTGCCCCAGAGTAACAGCATCCAGAGTTGGGTGTATGTGACTCCCCTGCATGCTCTCATGCCTTTTTAAAAAAAATACGTATTTTATTGATTTTTAGAGAGAGGGGAATGGAGAGGGATAGAGAGATAGAAACATCATCAATCGGCTGCCTCCTGCATGCCCCTACTGGGGATCAAGCCTGCAACCTCAGGCATGTGCCCTGACCAGGAATCGAACCAGTAACCTCCTGTTCCTGGGTCACAGCTCAACCACTGAGCCACACTGGCCGGGCTCTCATGCCTTTCTAACGAGTGGGCATATGCATCAGCCATATATACTACTGTTTTGCATGTGTTGTAACTTTCTATAAATGCACACGGTCCAGATCCTTCTCCCACTGGCTGCGGGATCTGATTGGTGAGCATTTTCCCCAGGTCTCCCGGGGTGCCCCTCTGGAGAGCGCCTCCTTTGGTGCTTGTTGTCCATGCCTCCCCTATGCGTGAGCACTTGGCAAGGGAATGTGCTTGCATGCGGCACAGCTACACTTCAACTTGACTGGAAGCTGCCAAAGTGGTTGCTGAAATTACTGCCCACCTGAGCTTCCATGGTGCCACGGCCTTGCCAGTACTTGGTACTGTGAGGATCTACTGTCTGTCTATCTGATGGGGAATGAAGTAGAATTTCATTTCCTTCTTGTTTGCCTTTCCTGGTTTAAAAGTGAGGGTGCCTATGCTCTAGCTGGTTTTTCTCAGTGGCTAGAGTGTTGGCCTGTGGACTGAAGGGTCCTGGGTTCGATTCCAGTCAAGGGCACATGCTCGGGTTGTGGGCTCGATCCCCGGTGGGGGGCGTGCAGGAGGCAGCCGATCCATGATTCTCTCATCATTGCTGTTTCTATCTCTCCCTCTCCCTTCCTCTCTGAAATCAATATATATATATATATATAT
>NW_005371966.1:512455-517397 GCF_000412655.1 Myotis brandtii | reverse complement strand
CTAAAAAAAGAAATAAACAGATTTACCGTATGATCAAGGAATTCCACTCCTGGGTACATACCCAAAAAATGGAAGCAGGGGTTCTAAGAGATCTGTACACTCATGTACATAGCAGTATTATTCGCATTAGTCAAAAGGCCCATCGACAGAAAATGGATGGACAAAACAGACTTAAAAGGAAGGAAATTCTGCCATAGTCAGTTTGGCTTAGTGGATAGAGCACCCACCCATGGACTGAAGGGTCCTGGGTTGGGTTCTGGTCAAGGGCAAGTACCTCGGCCGGGCAGCCACATTTTTTTAAAGTCAACATTGATCTCTGGCCCGACAGGTGTGGCTCAGTGGTTGAGCGTCAATCTATGAACCAGGTCATGGTTCAATTCCCGGTCAGGGCACATGCCTTGGTTGCGTGCTTGATCCCCAGTGTGGGGCATGTAGGAGGCAGCCAGCCGATCAATGATTCTCTCTCATCATGGGTGTTCTATCTCTCTCCCTCTCCCTTCTGCTCTGAAATCAATAAAAATATATTTTAAACAGAAAACAAAAAACAACCCAGAAAACAATAACATTGATCTCTGCAATTCAGCAGGCCAGAGGCCTCGAGTGAGTTTCATAAGCTCTTTGTGCCTCAGTTTCCTCTCTCTTTCCCGGTACCTGTCCCCCGTGGTGTGGGTGGGTGTGAGGATTAGGCGGGGTAACCCATAAAGGCAGGTCATGCTCTTCATATAATAAGGTGTCAACTCTTCCCAGCCCCGTGCTGCATTATGGAGGAGGAGACACACCATTTTGGGGACGAGCTAACCATGACTGAGGACTTAACTGTCGAGGAAAGCAAGTTTAGAGAAGTTGAATGTGCTTCAAGTTCACTGAAGGTAGGAAGTGGCCAAGGTGGCCCTGGCCACTTCCCTCCCTTGCTCTTGGCTGCTACTTTGTTGTTTGTAACTGGAGCCCTTGCCACCCTGACTTGGGATCCAGCTTTCATTTTGAAAATACATTTTAAAAATTGAGATATAGCCCTGGCTGGTTTGGCTCAGTGGATAGAGCGCCAGCCTGTGGACTGAAGGGTCCCAAGTTCGATTCCAGTCAAGGGCACCTGCCTGGGTTGTGGGCTCGATCCCCAGTAGGGGGCATGCAGGAGGCAACCAATCAATGATTCTCTCTCATCATTGATGTTTCTCTCTCTCCCTCTCCCTTCCTCTCTGAAATCAATAAAAATACATTAAAAAAAGATAAAAAATTGAGATATAAATTACATAGCAGTTTTACCCTGTTAAAGTGTACATTTCAGTAGATGTTAGTACATTCACAGGGCCGGGCCTCCATCATCGCTACCTAATTCCAGAACATCTTCCTCAACCCAAAAAGAAACCCTGGGCCCATAAACATTCAGTCCCCATCCCCCTCCCTGCAGCCCCTGGCACCCACTGATCCACTTTTCAAAAAAAATAGACTTTTTATTGATTTCAGAGAGGAAGGGAGAAGGAGAGAGATACAAACATCAATGATGAGAGAGAATCATTGATCACCTGCCTCCTGCATGCCCCCTACTGGGGACGGAGCCCACAACCCAGGCATGTTCCCTGACCAGGAATTGAATCCTGACCTCCTGGTTCATAGACTGATGCCCAATCACGGGCCACACTGGCCTGGCTTGATTTTTTATTGTAACCATTCTAGTGGGTATGAAGGTGGTATCTTATTATGGTTTGAAAGTACATTCTTCATTTTCAAAAGTCTCTCATCAGGAATGCAATAGCACTTGCACTTGGATGTGTCACGGGTCAAGTGTACACATGGGAGGCCACTGTGCCCCACCCTTAGCTTCTCAGCTTCCGCAGAGAGCGCCCTGCCCTTGCCAGGCAAGCCATTCAGAAATGTTTACCATCTGAAATTCTTCATTTTTGCTATTCAGATGCAGGAGACTGGTCATACCCAGTGCTGATTGTTCTTTATATTGTACAAACCAAACAGATGGAGGAGCTGAGCCTGTGACACTGAAAACAACAAGCTGAGCCAGCCCCACTAGAAGCTTCTGTGGGGGCGGGGAGGGGGGGCAGACATAGCAAACAGATACCACCTCTGAGAGGACATCAGCTCAGGGGACTGTCAGAAGTGACAGAGATGCCCTAGCTGGTTTGGCTCAGTGGATAGAGCATCAGCCTGTGGACTGAAGGGTCCCAGGTTCAATTTCGGTCAAGGGCACATGCCCGGGTTGCCGTCTTGATCCCCAGTAGGGGGCCGTGCAGGAGGCAGCCAATCAATGATTCTCTCTTATCATTGATGTTTCTCTCTCTCTCCCTCTCCCTTCCTCTCTGAGATCAATAAAAATATATTTAAAAAAAGAAGTGACAGAGATTGTCATATTGTATCAAAACCACACCCCCCGGGTATATGCTGTCTACTAGAGACACACCTAAAACATGTCTGCAGAAAGATTACACGTGAAAGAATGAGGAAAAAGGTATACTAGGCACCTACTCATCGAGAGGCATAGCTCTATTAATATCAGACTAAATAGACTTTGGGACAAAACAAAAACATTTTAGGAATAATATTAAAATAGGTTCAAAATGTACAAAACAAAAGTGGACAGAACTCCAGGGAGAAATAGACAAATCTAGCATCATAGAGGGACCTTATTATGGGCTCCCTGTGGAGGTATTAGATCAAGCAAATACAGTTCCGTGAAAATGTGAATGAGCCTGTGACTAAGTGCTCTCTGAGGGGCTGCTGTCTTCCCAGGGCACCCCATGTCCACAAGTGGCATCTAAAGACAGCCACCGCTGCTTTGACTCAGTAGACAGAGCACTGGCCTGTGGACCGAAGGTCCCAGGTTTGATTCTGGTCAAGGGCACATGCCCGAGTTTTGGGCTTGATTCCCAGTGGAGGGCATGCAGGAGGCAGCCAATCAATGAATCTCTCTCATCATTGATGTTTCTCTCTCTCTCTCCCTCTCCCTTCCCTTCCTCTCTGAAATCAATAAAAAGATATTTTTAAAAACTCATAACAAATTAAAAACAATGGCAGCGCCCAGCCAGCATGGCTCAGTGGTTGAGTATTGACCTGTGAACCATGGTTTAATTCCTGGTCAGGGCATGTGCCCGGATTGCAGGCTCGATCCCCAGTGTGGGGTGTGCAGGAGGCAGCTGATTGATTTCATCAATGCTTTCATCTCCCAGTCTCTCTCCCTTCCTCTCTCTCTAAAATAAAAAACATATATAAAAATACTTAGAACTACATTAATAAGAATAACTACATAAAACTGGTGGGTGATAGTGAAAGTGGCACTTAAAGTGCCAGCTTTAGAGGTTCACATATTTAAGTTAATTTTTATTGAGCCAAAACATATTAGATATACACCTTGAACTTTCCCTATATTTAGTGGAGGTTTCATCAAACCAACCCCCAAAGATAAATAGTGTTCTGACCTCTATCACTACAGATGGGTTTTGTATGTTCTAGAACTTCATAGAAATTGCAGCATACAGCACATGTGTGTGACATTCATACACACATCGGCACATTCATTCTGTTTTATTACCAAGTAGCATTCCCTGGTGCGGATATATAACAGCTTTGCTTACATGTGGGTATTTGCTTTGTTTCTAATATAAATAAAGGTGCTACAGACACTCAGGTACAAGCCTTTTTAGGTGAACACATGCATTCATTTCTCTTTGGTATACGCCTTGAAGTGGAATTGCTTGCTTAGGGCAGGCAAAGTTCAAGTTCATCAGACACCGCCCAACAGTTATTCAAAGTGGCTTGTCCCAGTTTACATTTCCCCTGGCTGCCCGTCCTCGTCAGCACTGGGTATGACCAGTCTCTTTAGCGTTAGTCATTCTGCTGTGTGTGTACAGCTATCTCATTGTGGTTTTATCGTGCATTTCCCCATGACTAATGAGGTTGCACATCTCTTCGTCTGCATCTGTCCTAGTGGGGAGGGCAGGAGGCGGGCGGAAGAGTGGGAGGGGAGGGAGTGGGAGGAGGAGAGGGGGGAGGGAGGGGAGGAGTGGCAGGGTCCTGCAGGGGGAAGCACTGGGGCCCCTTAAGGCTGGCTTCCTCCCTCTTTTTTTTTTTTGTTGTTGTTGTTAATCCTCACCCAAGGGTATTTTCCCCTTGATTTTTAGAGAGAGTGGAAGGGAGGAGGAGAGAGCGAGCAAGCTGCGGAACATTGATGTGAGAGAGACACATCGATTCATTGCCTCCCGCATGCACCCTGACCAGGGCTTGGATGGAGCCTGCAACTGAAGTATGTGCCCTTGACCGGAATTGAATCGGGATCTTTTGGTCCGCAGGCCGACGCTCTATCCACTGAGCCAAACTGGTTAGGGCTGGCCACCTCACTCTTGAACCACTGTAACCCAAGGTGAGGTGGGTTCTGGGTCTGAGCGGTGGCCTTAAGTGACAGGCTGGGAGGGACCCTGACACTGCCATGATCTGAAGGGTTCTAAGGCACACACTGGGTCCCACAGTGGGGACTGCCCGCCAAAATTGATCCCTGAAGAAAGAGAACAGCTGAGCAGAGAAGGAAATGGGTTGTCAGACAGACACCCCTGCCCCAGCCTCAGGCCTCAAATGAATTCTTTCTGGCCTTTCAGAAATCAAAGATGTAAAGAAAAGCTTCTAAATGTGTTTCATGAAACCGGAAGAACCTTCTTCTCCCAGGAGAACATTAGTACCACACAGACAGCTGCGTCCCAGTCACTGCTCCATTCCGAGTCCAGAGGCACATCTGCTGCTTAGCAGGTACTCCTGGGCCGACTGACTGAATGAATCTGGTTTTCAGACTTGACAAAGATCACTCACCCACACATGTTGTAATGTACCCCGCGAATCACAGAAGGACGCCTCAAGAAGTCGAATTAAAGAGTCACATTTATTGCAATCCGGGACTATGAGGGGGCATTTTGCTTTCCCAAATCTCATAGTAATAAGATGGTCG
>NW_005371966.1:510481-512139 GCF_000412655.1 Myotis brandtii | reverse complement strand
CAATGGGGTATTCACATTACAATCAATAGGGTATTCAATCGATTGGGATGATTTATACAATTCAGAAAATCAAAATAACTTTTCTATTGTTAAACAAAGCAAATAAGTACAGAAGCCAAACAGCAGGGTTAAAGTTAATCTACAGTTTCTACCTGAGATGATTGCTACCATACTTCACACACACCCCGCAAAGAAAACTGCAGGTCATTATCACTGATAAATATCGATGAACATTTCGAACATTAAAAACTAGCCAGTTTGGCTCAGCAGATAGAGCGTTGGCCTGTGGACCAAAGGGTCCCGGGTTCTGGTCAAGGGCACGTACCTGGGTTGCAGGCTCCTCCTGGCCCAAGCCCTGGTTGGGGCTCATGCAGGAGGCAACCAATCAATGTGTTACTCTCACGTCGATGTTTTTCTCTCTTTCCCTCTCTCTTACACTCTCCTTAAAAGTCAATGGAAAAATATCCTCAGGTGGGGATTAACAAGAAAAGAAAAACAAACAAACAAACAAAAATTAGTTAGCCCTGGCCTGTGTAGCTCAGTTGGTTGAGCATCCTCCTGTGCACCAAAAGGTCGCCGGTTTGATTCCTGGTCAGGGCACATACCCAGGTTGCAGGTTTCATCCCCGGTGGGGGTGCATGTGAAGACAACCAATTGATGTTTCCTCTCTCACATCAATGTTTCTCTCTCCCTCTCCCTCTAAAATCAATAAAAACATATTTTTTTAAAAAAATTTGTGTAATCCAAAAGCAGATTAAGAAATTAACATACCATAGCTGAGTGGGGTTCATTCCAAAAGTGCTGAGATGACTCAATTAGGAAGTATGTCATTATAATTAGTAATATGAATGCGTCAAAGGAGGAAAAGATGACATCAGCAGACATCAAAAAGGTCTTTGAACTTGGTGCTGAGTATCAGCTGGGAGCTCAGCTGGGGCTGAGGACAGAGGGCATTGGCCCCTGTGCACATGGGCCTCTTCATGTCACCTTCCTCACAGAGGGTGTCTAGTTCCAAGGGTGGACATCTCAAGAGAGGGACCTCACCTTGGAAGTTTAGACTAGTTCCCTTCTGCCACACACCATTGAGTCAAAGCAGTCACAGAGGCCCACCCAAGGTCAAGGGGACCCCACCTTTTTTTTAGATTGATTTCAGAGAGGAAGGGAGAGGGAGAGAATCATTGATCTGCTGCCTCCTGCACGCCCCCACTAGGGATCGAGTCCGAAACCTGGGCGTGTGCTCTTGATTGGAATCAAACCTGGGACCCTTCAGTCCACAGGCTGATGCTCTATCCACTGAGTCAAACTAGCTAGGGCATCTTTTTTGTTTTATTGATTTCAGAGAGGAAGGGAGAGGGACAGAGAGAGATAGAAACATCAGTGATGAGAGAGAATCATTGATTGGCTGCCTCCTGCACGCCCCCCACTGGGGATTAAGCCCACAACCCAGACATGTGTCCTGACGCGGAATGGAACGGTGACCTCCTGGTTCATAGGTTGATGCTTAACCACTGAGCCGCGCTGGCCAGGCGGGACCCCACCTCTTGATGAGGGAGTGGAAATGTCTTGGAAGTGCAAGGGGGATGGGAAATATTATCCCAGCCATTTTTAGAAAGTGAAATCTACAACAGATGATAGCTTCATGAGCTGATACTGTGTAT
>NW_005371966.1:503666-510203 GCF_000412655.1 Myotis brandtii | reverse complement strand
ATCCCCAGTGTGGGGCGTGCAGGAGGCAGCTGATCAATGATCCTCTCTCATCATGGACGTTTCTATCGCTCTCTCCCTCTCCCTTCCTCTCTGAAATCAATAAAAAAAATATTAAAGAGAAATCCAAGGAATATGTGTTGGAAAAGACAAAATAAAGCTCTCATTATTTGTAAACGAGTTGATTGTACCACTGAAAAGTCCAAGAGAAACAACTCAAAGTCTTCTAAAAAAGAAACAAATGCAGTCCGTTGGCTGGTTACAAATTAACAGGGCACCAAACAATAGTGAATTTCAGTGTAAAAACAAGTTAGAAAATGTAGCGGTTGGGGGGACATCTTCTGTGTCCATCTCCTGTGGTAATAAAAACCAACCATCCCCAGTGTGGGGCGTGCAGGAGGCAGCCGATAAATGATTCTCTCTCATCATTGATGTTTCTATCTCTCTTTCCCTCTCCCTTCCCCTCTGAAATCAATAAAAAAATATATATTAAAAAAACACAAACCATCATTTCCTTGCTCTGCCAAAAGCTGGCCAAACAGGCTGTGCGCAGCTGGGCCCTCAGCTGCTGCCTCCAGCCGCCTCCAACCCCCAGCTCTGCCACTTCCAAGTTAGACAGGGACTAACGAGTCAAGCACCCCTGGCCTCCAGGAGTGATCCTCTGGGGGCACCCCTCCCTCCCTTGGCTTTGCAGAGGGCGAGTTCCTCCTCCCAAGAACTCCCCTCGAATGTTACATGTCGTGTCTGGGCAGCACTGCGGCAGCTGGTGGGTTAGAAGGGCCAGTTCTGCGCCCCTCAGCGAGCCCCCCAGCGAGGCCGCTTCCTCCAGACAGCAGCTCAGACTGTGAGCTACTTGGGCAAGAACTGAAACCATAGCTTCTCACCCGCCTCTCTCGTCTCCCTGTAGTAGTAACAGGCTTTGCGTTGTCAGGAAATTCTTGTTTAGGAAGAGGAAGTTGCAAGTAACTTAATTGTTAATTTCAGGAACTCCTGAAAATCCATTTATCCAAACATTAGATTATTCAACTAGCCCTCCTCCTGGTAACAGCCCCCAGCTGAGAACAATAGCTCACTCAGCTGGGCTTTTAAGGGGGCTCTTTATTCCTCCAGGTCACTTTCAAAGCCCTCCCTTGAAGTACCCACCCTTATTAGAAATACCCCACCCTTCCCAGAAGCTTCTAAGGCTCTGGTTGTGGCCTCCCTTTCAACAATGACCTTGGCTTTGCTTAACCAACAAGTCATCTTTTTTTAAAAGAAATTTATCATTATTGATTTCAGAGAGAGGAAGGGAAAGGAGGAGAGAGAGAAAAACATCCATGAGAGTCATTGATCGGCTGCCTCCTGCACACCCCACACTGGGGATCGAGCCCGCAACCCGGGTATATGCCCTGACTGGGAATTGAACCGTGACCTCCTGGTTCATAGGTGGACACTCAATCACTGAGCCACGCCGGCTGGGCAACAAGTCATCTTGGCGGTTTTAATGTTTAAATTAAAACCGTCCTTCTAAAAGTGTGAGTTAAGGAGAAAATTACTGGGTCTTACAGGGGAGTGAGAGCCAACAGTGGCCTAGGTGTCTTAGTAGTAAAATCTAAACCAACATCCTTTCCTATATTAAACTCACGGCAAGCCAACATGCCTTCCCGTCCCCATGATAAACAGTCTGGGACTGGGAATCCTTTCTCATCCTATTGTCAATCTGGGAACAGAGCAAAACAATGTAACTTCTGATGCCAGGACATACTTGCTCCTGGAAGGTAAGACTGTGCTCCAACACTGTGGATCATCATGTGGTTCTGTCCGAGCCTGGCCCAGGCTGTGTCCACCAAACCAAAGTGATGCCATCACTTCCGGCCTGACTTTGAGGTCCCACCTTGAAATTGCCACCAGCTCTAAAGATCTATGCGTTTCTTCTCGCTTCCTTTGTGGTGGTGCTGCATTACAGTAAACTCAGCTTTGTCTGATCAACAGGTTTTTCTGGTGGTCATTTTGGGGAGTCTCCAGCCAACAGCTGCAATTGGGAAAACAGGGGGAAAGTCCCCCTTTATCACCTCTAGTGGCTCTGGTGGCTGCCCACACACACATCCTCAATGTAGGCTGTGTTCGGTTTCCAAGGTAATTAGCCAAAGATGCAGAAGAGTGTCCAAAGCCAGATGACCACACGGGGCAGGGGAAGATACAGCCCCCCACCCCCCAACATGCTCCAGTCAGGCAAGGTCCCCGAGTCTGGGAATAGCTCATCTGAGTTCCCCACCTTTCATGAATGCCTCTATGAAAGGCTAGAATTATAACCGGACAATCAATGGGTCCAGGCTGCCTGTCACTACTTGAGCCAATTCGGCAGAGACAGGGTTGAATCACAAATGAGCGTTTATTCCAATACTGCCAGCAGCAGTATTGGCGAGCAGCAGGTCACCCACAAAATCTGCTCTGCCCCCCCCCCCATAAGCCAGCTGCTTATATAGGGTAGGACAAGGATTACATGGGGAAGCAGGGACTACAGGCATGGGGAAGTAGGAGGCTGGGGTGGGACTCCACTGTCTAGACCACAGGGCTATTAATCTTTCCATGATAATAGGCAGTTCCGGAATGAGAATGGTTCCAAGGTTGAAGCCCAGGTCCAAGGTTGACTCTCAGGTGCAAGCTTGACTCCCAGGTCCTGGGGGCATACAATTCCCAGCCAGGTCAGAATGTCCTTACTTTAACCAACACAAGGCAATTATGGTTAACAGAGCAGGATTAACATTTCCCATGACCATACGGTAGCTGGTCCCCGATATTCTATTTTTGCCCCTAACAGAACCATGTGTTCAACCCAAGCTATGGGTTGCGCCTGTGCCATTGTAGGGCCTCTGGCCCTATAGAGGCTCAGTGCTATGGCTGGCACTTCCATCTCATATGTGATTTTTGTTCTATTCAGTTTTCTTTTTGAGACACATTTGGAGATTTCTAATTCTCAAACAAAGTTGTTCATTTAATCTAGAATGTCAAACGCATTGGCATAAAGTTATATGTAGCATTTAGTCTTTTTCATTCTATTTTATTTATTTAAATATATTTTTTATTGATTTTTTAGAGAGAGAGAGGAAGAGAGAGATAGAAACATCGATGAGAGAGAAACCCCATCAATCGGCTGCCTCCTGCACGCCCCCTACCGGGGATTGAGCCTGCAACCCCGGCTTGTGCCCTGACTGGGAATCGAACCGGTGGCCTCTTGGTTCCTGGCTCAATGCTCAACCACGCTGAGCTACACAGGGTAGGCTAGTCTTTTTCTTCCTTCCTTTCTTTCTTTCTTTCTTTCTTTCTTTCTTTCTTTCTTTCTTTCTTTCTTTCTTTCTTTCTTCTTTTTCTTTTTAATTTCCTCCTTAACCCACACTTTATTTAAAAAGGCGGTTTTAAATGTCCAGTTGGACATTTTGCAGGCAGGGAGGAGGTGCTATCTTTTCCTTGCATGGCAGTTGGTGGGCTGTCTGATTTCCACTTATTGGAAGTGCTTGACATTTCCTCTGTGGCCCACAGCACAACATTTTCCTGAAAGTCTCATGCGTGTTTGGAAAGCATGAGTAACCTGTTTGTCCGGCACAGTTCTCTGTGCATACCTATCAGATCAATGTTGGTCTTTTGCGTAAAATATTTAAACATTAAAAAATAAACTATGCCCTGGCCGGTTTGGCTCAGTGGATAGAGTGTTGGCCTGTGAACTGAAGGGTCCCAGGTTCGATTCCGGTCGGGGGCACATGCCTGGGTTGTGGACTTGATCCCCGGTGGGGGGCTTGTAGGAGGCAGCCGATCGATGATTCTCTCTCATCATTGATGTTTCTCTCTCTCTCCCTCTCCCTTCCTCTCTGAAATCAATAGAAATATGTATATTTAAAAAAAAAAAGATAAACTCATAACCGAAGAAAATAGGATCAGCTCTTAAAAATGATCTCGAAATGGGGAAACCCCTTTTAAGCCTGATATTGCAAGCCAGACGCCATAGAGTAAAAGATGAGTACATTTTTGCATGAATGATGTCAAAGATACATTAAAAACCAGCAGAGAATATCTATAACACATACAGAGAGACCAAGGGTTACCCTCCCTCCTGAATTTGGAAAGAACTCTCCTCACCAATAAGAAAGAAACCCACAACCCAGTGGAAGTCTGACCACAAACATGACTTGAGAGCTCACACAAAAAGAAACTCAAAAGGCCCGTGAAGACAATAAAGCAATATCTAATCTCACTCAGATGGAAAAAAATGGCAATAAAAAGCAAGATGTGCTTTTTCGCTGATTACATTTGCAAAAGTGAAACTTTTGCCGCTGCTCAGTGTCCTGGAGGCTACTTTAGTTTACATTTATCAAAATGTCCTAGCCATCCAGTTCCCACGGGGGTTTCGCTTAAAGATACCCTTGCTTCCATGTGCAAAAATGCACGTGCAAGGATGCAGGATTGTTTATTTTTATTTTATTTTTAAATATATTTTTATTGATGTCAGAGAGGAAGGAAGAGGGAGGGAGAGACAGAAACATTCATGATGAGAGAGAATCATGGATCGGCTGCCTCCTGCACACCCCACACTGGGGGATCGAGCCCACAACCCAGGCATGTGTCCTGACTGGGAATCGAACCCTGACCTCCTGGTTCATAGATTGATGCTCAACCACTGAGCCACACCGGCCAGGCTGCAGGATTGTTTATGATGGCAAAAGCACAAACAGGAAAACTGGAAATAATCTAACTGACCCTCCACAGAGGACCAGTTAAGGAACTTGAGAATATATTCATACAGTGTCTACTCTGCAGCTTTGCAGATGGAAAGTGAGGCTCATCTGTGCTAGGAGCAGCCTCCGTGTCGGGTGCTAGGCCGGGTGCAAGGTGCAGGCAGGCGAATTGGGGTCTGAGTCACGGGAAGTGAACTGGAAGCCGCTGTGGGGAGGCGAGTTCAGGCTGGGAGGGTGGACCAAGGTGTTTCTTCCTCTGTACACTACCCTGCAGCACTGTTTGGATTTCTCTGTAATGATCAGGTAGTTGGAAAAGAAAAAGGTTGTTTTTTTTTTCCAAAATCGGACTGTAAAGCAACGTTCTGGCTAGAAAAACAAATATGGCCACATGGTGGCCAGGAATGGGAGTCCCTGTGATCCCAGGTTGGCCTCACTCCAGCCCGCTCACTGGTTGCCTTAGAAACAGGCTAAGAGAGGGGGAGTCGGGTATCTGGGGTGGCCATTAAGGCAGTGACTCAGCAGAAAAGCCAACCCCAGAGGGCGGTCTCCAGTCCCGCTTCACCTGCTTTCATTCTCATCCAGAGAAAACAACGGGGCGGGAGGGTTTCTGATGTCACATCTGCAATCTGCTGAGATGATAAAGAAAATGAAGGCGTAGGACAAGTGGGCCCCCGCTTCCAGTTTCTCACTAGCTCGGCATCGTTTCTCTGCATCTCCTGTCCCTGGGAGACTCCTTAACTCTGCTTTACCTAACATGCAGCCCCCACTTACGGTGCTCCCTTCTCGACCCTTCTGCCGCCTGCCTGCCCCTGTGAAGCAAGCTTCCTTTCACCAGTGCTTACTCAGGTTGCTACAGCAACTGGTGGCCTGGAGACCACAGGCATGGTTCTTGGAGATTTTTAGGAAAACACACACACACACACACACACACACACACACACACACATCACGACTGTGGTTCAAAAAATGGACTGAGACAAGAACTAAGGGACACCGGTTCGGTTTGGCTTCCTTCTGGCTTGCCCGGGCACAGATCTGTCTGAATGAGGGTGAACCACAGCAGAGTTCCCCATCTGGGTTCTGCGGAGTGACCCTGCTGTGTTGACAGAACTGAGGCAGGAGTGGAGGCTGGAGGGCGAGGCAGGGTGGGGTACCCACAGCCTTGACAGAGATGATGGTGGCTAGGGTGGGGTCCGCGGAGACGGTACCAGGCAAATGGGAGATATATACAACCTGGAAGATGATAAAATGTGTTGGTTATTTGGTGTTGCGGATGTGAGGGGATGGGAGGAGTCAAGAATAACTTCTGGAGACTTCTGATTCTGGCCGTGAGGATATATCAGACTCTCACTGAAAATGACTATTCAAGATGGACAAAATGGCCCGGCTGGTATGGCTCAGTGGTTGAGTGTTGACCTATGAACCAGGAAGTCACAGTTCCATTCCTGGTCAGAGCACATCCCTGGGTTGTGGGCTTGATCCCCAGTGTAGGGTTGCAGGAGGAAGTCAATCAATGATTCTCATCATTGATGTCTCTCTCTCTCTCTCTTTCTCTCTCTCTCTCTCTCCTTCTGCCTTCCTCTTTGAAATCAATAAAAATATATATTTTAGCCCTAACTGGTTTGGCTCAGTGGATAGAGCACTGGTCTGCGGACTGAAGAGTCCCAGGTTCGATTCCGGTCAAGGGCATGTACCTTGGATGCAAGCATATCCCCAGTGGGAGGTGTGCGGGAGGCAGCTGATTGATGTTTCTCTCTCATCGATGTTTCTAACTCTCTACCCCTCTCCCTTCCTCTCTGTAAAAAATCAATAAAATATATTAAAAAACAAA
>NW_005371966.1:503390-503618 GCF_000412655.1 Myotis brandtii | reverse complement strand
AAAAATATATATCCTTTGAGATTTAAAATATATGAAAAGAACAGTGTCAAAGGCAAGGTGGAGAGGTCAATGCCAGGATGCAGACCGAAATATTAGGGTGACTCTAGAGCAGTGGTTCTCAACCTTGCTAATGCCGAGACCCTTTAATACAGTTCCTCATGTTGTGGTGACCCCCAATTTCATTGTTACAAATTGAACATAATTAAAGCACAGCGATTAATCACAAAA
>NW_005371966.1:499050-503331 GCF_000412655.1 Myotis brandtii | reverse complement strand
CTCCAGAGCAATAACACAAGTGACACACTGGAAGAAGGTGAGAAAGGAAGGACGAAGAGCAGATGGGCCATCAGACAACAAATGGGCTCTTACACACACCAGGACGGGGAAGGGGAGTTACTGTTTAATGGGCCGGATGATGAAAGAGGTTTGGGGTACAGGTAGTGGTGATTGAATGACACTGTGACTGTATCTACTGCCACTGAACTATACACAGATTCTTTTTCATCGTTGATGTTTCTATCTCCCTCTCCTGTCCTCTCTGATATCAATTAAAAATATTTTTTTAAAAAAGATGGACAAAGCCCTAGCTGATTTGGCTCAGTGGATAGAGTGTCGGCCTGTGGATTGAAGGGTCCCGGATTCGATTCCAGTCAAGGGCACATACCTCGGTTGCAGACTCTTCTCCGGCCCAAGCCCTGGTCGGGGCGCATGCAGGAGGCAAGCAATCGATGTGTTTCTCTTACATCGATATTTCTCTCTGTCTTTCCCTCTCTCTTCCACTCTCTCTCTAAAAATAAATGAAAAAAATATCCTCGGGTGAGGATTTAAAAAAAAAAAAGATGGACAAAATGTATTCTGTAATAAACCCTCTGAAGGAATTGGAGAACAAGCAGCAAAGGCATGACTCCAAGTGCTACAATCCTTGAGATAAGGGCCCACGTAAGAGGCGGAGGCGAGCACAGAGTCACCCTGGCTTGTCCCCAAGCAGCAGAGGAGAAAGGACAGAAGCAACGTTTAAAGAGATAGTGACTGAGAATTTTGCAAAGCTGACAAAAAGCCATGAAAGCCCAGATTCAAGAAGGTTACAAATATTAAGCAACATAGAGACAAAGTCAATCCCGTAAGTTACCATATGACCTAGCAATTCCACTCCTAGAGAGATTAAAACAAGGCCACACAAACACTGTTACACAAAAGTTCACAGTGGCACTATTCACCGTAGCTCCAAATGGAAACAGCCCAACTGTCCACGAACTGATGAAGGCATTTAAACAAAACGTGGTCTGTCCATACAATGGGATATTGTTCTGCCGTAAAACGGAATAGAGTACTGCCCCAGCTGGCGTGGCTCAGTGATTGAGCATGGACGTATGAACTGGGCGGTCACGGTTCGGTTCTGTCAGGGCTCCTGCCCAGGTTGCCGGCTCAATCCCAAGTGTGGGGCCTGCAGGAGGCAGCTGATCAATGATTCTGCCTTGATGACATACTATTATTTGATGTTTCTATCTCTCCCTCTCTCTGAAACCAATTATTATATATATATTTTTAAAAAAGGAATGGAGTACTGACAGATGCTACAACCTGCGTGAACCTTGAAATCATTATGTTAAGGGAAAGAAATCAAACACCAAAGATCACATTTGAATGATCCCATTTGTATGAAATATTCAGAATCAGTAAAACCATAGAGACAGAAAGTAAGTTAGTAATTGCCTCAGGCTGGGAAGAGGACGGGAGGATGGGGAGTGACTGCTAATGGGCACTGTGTTTCCTAGCAGTGACAGAAATGCCCCGAAATAGGTCAGGATGGTGGTTGCACAACTCTGCAACTATATGAAAAACCGTCGAATTGCATGTTTTAAACAGATGGACCTTAGGGGATGTGAATTATGTCTTAATAAAGCTGTGAAAAACTCTAGCACATTTGCGCCAGCCCTCTTAATAAATACAGGAAGGGGACATACATTTAAGGTGTTACTCAAAATATATGGACTTCTTTGGTGTCGAACCCATGGAGGGTACGGGTACTGTAGTCAAGACCAGGAAACAGCTGAAGATGGCTCATATTTGGTAATGTTTCTTGTAGTGATGTTATCCTCTGGTTATTTCCTTGACCCTATTTTCTGCCAAGAAATGAAGTAATTTGAGAAAGAAAAGGAAGGGAGGGAGGGATCCAAGATGGGAGAACATGGAGAGCACTAGAAAAGGCATATATGTGGGTAAATGTAACCAAAAATAGATATTTAAAGCAACACCAATAATATCTTTTGGGCCCGGCCGGTGTGGTTCAGTGGTTGTGCATCGACCTATGAACCAGGAGGTCACAGTTCGATTCCCTGTCAGAGCACATGCCCAGGTTGTGGGTTCGATCCCCAGTGGGGGGTGTGCAGGAGGCAGCTGATCAATGATTCGCTCTCATTATTATTATTTTTTTTCCAAAATATATTTTATTGATTTTTCACAGAGAAGAAGGGAGAGGGATAGAGAGCCAGAAACATTGATGAGAGAGAAACATCGATCAGCTGCCTCCTGCACGCCCCCCAGTGGGGATGTGCCCGAAACCAAGGTACATGCCCCTGACCGGAATCGAACCCGGGACCCTTGAGTCCGAAGGCCGACGCTCTATCCACTGAGCCAAACTGGTTTGGCCGCTCTCATTATTGATGTTTCTCTCTCTCTCTCTCTCCCTCTCCCTTCCTCTCTGAAATCAATAAAAATGTATATATTTTTTAAAAGCCTTTGGGGTTTAAAATGTATGAAAAGAACAGTGTCAAAGTCAAGGGGGAGGGGTCAATGCCAGGATGCAGACCCAAATGTTAGGGTGACTCCAGAGCAATAACACAAGTGACACACTGGAAGAAGGTGAGAAAGGAAGGACGAAGAGCAGATGGGCCATCAGACAACAAATGGGCTCTTACACACTTCAAGACGGGGTAGGGGAGTTACTGTTTAATGGGCCGGATGATGAAAGAGGTTTGGGGTACAGGTAGTGGTGATTGGATGACACTGTGACTGTATCTACTGCCACTGAACTATACACAGATTCTTTTTCATCGTTGATGTTTCTATCTCCCTCTCCTGTCCTCTCTGATATCAATTAAAAATATTTTTTTAAAAAAGATGGACAAAGCCCTAGCTGATTTGGCTCAGTGGATAGAGTGTCGGCCTGTGGATTGAAGGGTCCCGGATTCGATTCCAGTCAAGGGCACATACCTCGGTTGCAGACTCTTCTCCGGCCCAAGCCCTGGTCGGGGCGCATGCAGGAGGCAAGCAATCGATGTGTTTCTCTTACATCGATATTTCTCTCTGTCTTTCCCTCTCTCTTCCACTCTCTCTCTAAAAATATCCTCCCCCTTCCTTCCTCTCTGAAATCAATAAAAATATATTAAAAAATAAAATAAAATGTAAATGGATAAATAATCATTGCCAGGCTGGATTAAAGGGAAAACCCCCCAAAAAGATGCTGCTTAAAAGAGACACAATAGATATTCTAAATTTATTTATAGATTGATTTTAGAGAGGGAGGGAGAAAGAGAGAAACATCGATTTGTTGTTCCACTTATTTATGCATTCATTGGTTGACTTTTTTTTATATATATATATTATTGAGTTTTTACAGAGAGGAAGGGAGAGAGAGAGTTAGAAACATCGATGAGAGAGAAATATCGATCAGCTGCCTCCTGATCTCCTACTGGGGATGTGCCCGCAACCCAGGTACATGCCCTTGACCGGAATCGAACCTGGGACCTTTCAGTCCGCAGGCCGACGCTCTATCCACTGAGCCAAACCGGTTTCAGCCATTGGTTGACTCTTGTATGTGCCCTGACCGGGCATGGAACCAGAAACCTTGGCCTGTCGGGATGATGTTCTAACAACCTGAGCTACTAGCTATGGCTGAGACACAATATATATTTTAAAAACAGCTTTATTGAGGTAGAGTTCACATAAAATAAACTGCACATACTTAAAGCCTACATTTTGAAAGTTTTATCTGTGAAACTGGCACCACAATTGAATGAACACACCCATCACTCCCAAGACTTTCCTTGAACCTCTGGCCCACTTGTCCCCAGCTACCCTTAGGCCGTCACTGATCAGCTTTCTCTAAGGAGAGCTAAGTCTGCATTTTCTAGAATTGTATGTAAATGAAGTCATCCTGCCCTTATGCCTTTTTCACTTTTTTTTTTTTTGGTCTGGCTCCTTTTGGCCAGTGTAGTTATTCTGACTCCAATAGACTTTTGTTATTGTTGTTGTTACTAAGTAGTCTTTCGATGTGTGAACACACAATTTGTTTATCCAGCCACCTGATGGCCATTTGGGTTGTTTTCACTGTCTGGCTATTGTGAATAGAGCTGCTGTGAACATTTGTGTACAAGGCTTTGTGTGGAAGTATAAATCCATTCCTCTTGCATCGGAGTGGAGCACTTGTATCAGAGTGTATGTCAGGGGTGGGGAATGTACGGCCTGAGGGCCGTATAAGGCCCAAGAAATCATTTCTGGCCCTGCTGCCAAGCCATTAAGGGTGAGTTAATTAAATGTTTGACCAAATATAGCAGG
>NW_005371966.1:486076-498380 GCF_000412655.1 Myotis brandtii | reverse complement strand
CTCCAGGGGTATAGGCTTTGGTGCTTTCCCTGGTGGGCAGACCCCTGGGGATGTGGGCCCAACAAGTCCCAAATTTATTGCCAACAGTCTTAGTCCAAGTTCTTCATAAGTAGTACATGGTATTTCTGTAACACTAGGGGGATTTACTGATTTATTCTCTTCCTTAGTCCTGTTAACCCCTAACCTGGGGAAACAACCTTTCTCGGGGAGGTGGTCCTGGTTAAAACACATAGCGCTTAAGAGGGGGAGCAAACATGTCATATACGCCAGGTCCCTTGAAACATAAGCTGTGCAGATGTTTCTTCCCTGCAGTAACTGTGTCAAGCAGTAAGGGTGGACCGGCTCCCGGCAAATTTTTAAGTGAATAATTTTGCATGGTCCGAGAATGATGTTATAAATATCCAAATGGCCCTTGGCAGAAAAAAGGTTCCCCACCCCTGGTGTAAGTGGATGATATTTTAAGACACTGCCAAACCATATTCCAAAGTGGAGGAACCATTTTACATTCCCACCAGCAGTGGATGAGAGTTCCAATTGCTCCATCATTTATATGGAAATGCAAAGGGCCTATAATAACTAAGACAATCTTGAAGAAGAACAAACTGTTGGAATTACTGCTAACAGAAATTAAGCCTTACTCTAGCCCAGCTGGTGTGTCTCAGTGGTTGAGTGCCGACCTATGAACCAGGAGGTCACGGTTCCATTCCCAGTCAGGGCACATGACTGGATGTTGGGCTTGATCCCCAGTGTGGGGTGTGCAGGAGGCAGCCAATAGATTTTCTGTCATCACTGATGTTTCTATTTCTCTCTCTTTCCTCTCCCTTCCTCTCTGAAATCAGTAAAAATATATTTAAAACAAAATAACAAAAAAACAAGACTTATTCTAAGACTACAGTAATTAAGCTAATGTTGTATTTTCCAGGGACATACAGACTGATGTAACAGAACACAGGCCAGTCAAGAGATAGATGAGAAAGTCCCCACGCTGATTCAGTGGGGAAAGATTGTCTTTTTAGTAACTACTGTGGGATAAATTGGATGTCCATGTGGGATAAATTGGATGTTCATGTGGGAAAGCAGGACATTTTGATGCCTACCTACCACCAGAAACAAAAATCAATTTGAGATGTAGCATAGACCTAAATATGTTTAAAAAATATTACAGCTTTTTAAAAAACATGTTTTTATTGATTTCAGAGAGGAAGGGAGAGGGAGAGATAGAAACAGCAATGATGAGAGAATCACTGATTAGCTGCCTCCTGCACGCCTCCCCCTGGGGATCAAGCCTGCAACCCCGGCATGTGTCCTGACCGGGAATTGAACAGTGACCTTCTGGTTCACAGGTCAATGTTCAACCACTGAGCCACGCCAACCAGCTGGGCTAGACCTAAATATGAAAGGTAAAGCAACTAAGTCTCTAGAAGTCAAAGGAGAGTATCTTCATGACCTTGTGAAGTTCAAGAACATGTAAAACTAATCTCTGTGTCCCTGGTTCTCTTGCGTGAGGAACCTTTCCAGGGTGACAGAAATGCCCTTGTACTGGTTTTAAACATGTATACAAATTCTCTGGCACTCCTACCATCAAAAGCTGGACTGTAGCCCCGACTGGTTTGGCTTGGTAGAGTGTCGGCCCTCGGACCAAAGGGTCCAGGTTCGATTCTGGTCAAGGGCATGCACCTGAGTTGCAAGCCTGATTCCCAGCCCAGGTCCCATCAATGTGTCTCTTTCACATTTGCATCTCTCTCTCTCTCCTCCCTCCTTCTCTTCCTCTCTCTCTCTCTCTCTCTTTCTTTCTCCCCTCCCTCCTTCTCTTCCTCTCTCTCTCTCCCAAAACAAAACAAATAAAAAAACAACAGAAGAAATATCCTCAGATGAGAATTAACACAAAAAAAAGTTACTGAGCTATACATGTACAGTTTGTGTACTTTTCTGCCTTTAAGTTAAACCTCCTTAATGAATTCTATTAAAAAAGCCTACCTTTTGAGGTCTGGCTCGGGCAGCTGGGTGGGAAGGTGGTGGTAGTGCCACACAGAGACTGCAAACTTGTGGCAACTGGAAATCCCAAGTTCTGTTTTGTCAGTTAAGCTATGGCACCTGAGAGACATCAGCAGCCATGCCTGCGCAGGCATGTGGAAGTATGAAAAGCTCAGAGGGGAGTTCATTGTTGGAGATGTTATTTGGGAATGGTCAATAGATAGATGGTCTTTAGAGCCATGAGAATGAGTGAGTTCACTACAAGCATGAGTGGAGGTAGCAAAGAGGGTCCAGGGTGAGCCCTGAGAGACTCCTACCTTGTAGAGGTTGAGGAGAGGAGACAAGAGAGGGCATGTTGGGAAGGCTGCCAGAGGAGCGCAGTCAGAGGGGGTGTGGGCGCCAAGAGGCCCATAGGATGACGTCAGACAAGGGTCACTGGAACTGGCAACATGATCATTGGTGTCTTTGAAACCACTTTGGTGGAATGGTAGGGTCAGAGCCAGATTAGAAGGGGTTGAAAAGAGAAGAAGTGAGGAAATAGGTAATTATTTTGAGAAGTTTGGCTATAAAGAGTAACATAGAATTAGGGTTGTGATTGGAGAGAGGTGTTGGGTCAAATGACCTCTTCAAGAATGGAACATATTTGGCCCTAACCTGTTTGGCTCAGTAGATAGAGCGTCGGCCTGCGGACTCAAGGGTCTCAGGTTCGATTCTGGTCAAGGGCATGTACCTTGGTTGTGGGCACATCCCCAGTGGGAGATGTGCAGGAGGCAGCTAATTGAAGTTTCTCTCTCATCGATGTTTCTAACTCTCTATCCCTCTCCTTTTTTCTCTGTAAAAAATCAATAAAATATATTTTAAAAAGAAAAAAAGAATGGAACATATTTGATGAAAATAGATCTAGGAGCAAGGGGGGAATTGACCATGCAGGAGCAAGATGGGGTGACCTGAAGAGTGAAGAATTACAATGGAACCTTGGCTCTCAGACTTGATTTGTTCCGGAAGGCTTTTCGAGAAACGATTTGTTTGAAAACCAAATCATCTTTTCCCATTAGAAATAATGTAAATTGAATTAATTCCTTCCAGACCCCAAATGATTCCATTTTGACCTTTCTTATATACAGTTCATGTCTAATGTACTGTTTAATCTATAAAACACTTCTTTTCCTTTTAAAAAAATTGGTTTTTATTGATTTCAGAGAGAGGAAGGGAGAGGGAGAAGAGAGAGAGATAGAAATATCAAGGATAGGATAGAATCATGGATCGGCTGCCTTCTGCACGTCCCCCACTGGGGATCAAGCCCGCAACCTGGGCATGTGCCCCAACCGGGAATTGAACTGTGACCTTCTGGTTCATAGGATGACACTCAACCACTGAGCCACGCCAGCTGGGCAGAAAGGGGGCTCTTGAGCAGAACCAGTTATTAGAGTGAATAAGTCAATAGTGGAGAAAAGGTAGAACATCATAAACACTTGATTAATCCAAAAGTAGTCAGGGAACAAAGGAAACAAGGAACAAAGAACAGATGGAACAAATGGAAAACAAATAGCATGATGGTAGACTTGAGCTCAACCATTACATGTAAATGGATTAAACAAACCAATTAAAGGCAGATATTATCAGAATGGTTCCAAAAGTAAGCTGAAACCATATGTTGTCTTATAAGTGCACTTTAAATATAAAGACACAGATAGGTTAAAAGAAGAGAAAAAATTATATGGCAAAACAAATTAAGTATAAAGAAGTTGGGCTGGCCCTGGCTGGTGTGGCTCAGTTGGTTGAGTGTCGTCTTGTGCACCAAAAGGTCACCGGTTCGATTCTGGGTCAGGGCACATACCTGGTTTGTGGTCAGGGTACATGCAGGAGGCAGGGAGGTAGCTGATCGATATTTCTCTCTTGCATTGATGTTTCCCCCTCTCTCTCCCTTCCTCTCTCTCTAAAATCAATAAAAAATATAACATAAACTGATGAACAAAAACAGATCTAGAGACAGAGAAGCATCGATCAGACCGTCAACCTCAGAGGGAAGGTAGGGGAGGGTGGGGGTAAGGGGGCTTAATCAATAAAGAAAAATTTAAAAGTATATATATATATATTTTTAAAAAAGAAGCTGGAGTGACTATATTCATACCAGACAAAGCAGACATCAAAAGAAGGAATATTACCAGAGATAAAGAGGGGCATATCCAGATAATAAAAGAGTCAATTTCTCAAGAAAACCTAACAATGTGTATGCACCCAATGCAAAATAGATGCTGCAAAATCTGACAGAACTGAGAGGAGAAAGACGCATCCACCATTACAATTGGAGACTGTGATATTTCCTCTGTCTGCCAGAGAGAACTGACAGACAGAAAATCAGCAAGGATACTGAAGACTTGAACAACGCTATCCACCACCTTGACCTAATTGATACTCCACCCAACTGCAAAATATAGACTCTTAAAATATACATGGAACAGCCCTAGCCGGTTTGGCTCAGTGGATAGAGCGTTGGCCTGCAGACGGAAAGGTCCCAGGTTCGATTCCAGTCAAGGGCATGTACCTTGGTTGCAGGCTCCTCCCGGGCCCTGGTCAGGGTGTGTGCAGGAGGCAACCAATCGATGTGTTTCTCTCACATTGATGTTTTCCTCTCTCTTCCACTCTCTCTAAAAAGATTAATGGGAAAATATCCTTGGGTGAGGATTAACAACAACAACAAAATATATATGGAACATTCACCAAGCTAAGTCTCAATAATTTTAAAAGGAATAAAATCATACAGAGTAAATTCTCTGACCACGATGGAATTAAAAACACATAACAAAAAGGTATCTGCAGAATCTCCAAATATTTGGGAACTCAATGTACTTCTATGTAAGACATTAGTTAAAGAAGTAATCGCAGGGGAAGAGAACATTATGAACTGAATGATAATTAAAACAGAACATATCCAAATAAGTAGAATTCAACTAAAGCTGTTCTCAAAGGGAATTTGTAGCTTTAATTGTTTATGTTAGAAAAAAAAAAGGTTTAAAACCAATTATTTTAAGGTTACATTTTAAGAAGTTGGAAAAAGGTGAGCAAATGAAAACCAAAATAAGTTTTATTACTCCAAAGTAAGTAAAAGAAAGGGTAAAGAGTGGACATTAACAAAATAGAAAATGGGTAAACAATGGAGAAAAATCAATGAAACCAAAATTGGGTACTTTGAAAATATTTGATAAAATCGATAAGCTATCTAGGACAGCGATTTTCAACCAGTGTGCTGCCAAGAATTTTCAAAACATGCAGTACCTGACTATTTAGTCAGGGCACTGACCTCTTTTCCCTTAGATTGTCAAATGAAAACATGACAACAGCCAACACAATAGCTATTTAGTGTGAATGAATCAAAATTATACCTATTTTTTGTCAGTTTGGCAAAAAATATTTTTGGTGTGCTGCAGAATTTTAGTAATTAGTTTATGTGTGCCATGCGATGAAAAAGGTTGAAAATTGCTGATACAGGATGATGAAAAAAAGGAAAGACACAAATTACCAATATCAGGAATTAAAGGGGATGTCACTATAGTACCTACAGGTGTAAAAGATGATAAGGGGGGGGGGGATTACTAACTTTATAATTTAGATGAAATAGGCAAATTCCTGGAAAGACACAAATTACTAAAACTGACACATGAAGCAGAAAACCTGAATGGGCTGATAGATAATTAAAGAAATTGAATTTGTAATTAAAAATCTCCCACAAAGAAAACTCCTGGTCCAGAAGCTTTCACTGGTGAATCCATCAAACATTTAAAGAAATTAACACCAAGCATATACAAGCCCTTTAAGAAAATAAGAGAAGGGAACACTTTCGAATTTATTTTATGAAGCCTTGATACCAAAACCAGATGAAGATATTACCAGAAAACTACAGATCAATATCCTTCATGAACATAAATGCAAAAATTCTCGAGAGATATTAGCAAACGAAATTTAGCAAGTGCTCTTTTTATCTAGGGAATGCAAAGTTGGTTTAATATTTAAAATCAATGGATGTGTTTCACATTGACAAAATAAGTGTTTGACAATCCTACAGCTAGCATCATACTTAATGGGGAAAGAGAACACTTTGCACCTACAATTGAGAACAAGGCAAGGATGTCTACTTTCACCACCTGTATTTAACATTTGATTAGAGGCTCTAGCTAGTGCTGTAAGGCAAGAAAAAGAACTAAAAGGCAGATTGGAAAGGAAGTGTTAAAACTGCCTTTATTTGCAGATGAAGTGATTGTGTACAGACTATCCCAAGGTATTTTACCAAAAAACTGCTAAAGCTAATTAAGTGAATTTAAGCAAGGTCACAGAATACAGAGCCAATAGATAAAACTCAATTGTTTTCCTATACATTATCAATGACCAATTAGAAAATGCTATCAAGGTACCATTTACAATAGTATCAAAACCCATAAACTAGCCCTAGTTGGTTTGGCTCAGTGGATAGAGCGTTGGCCTGCGGAATGAAGGGTCCCAGGTTCAATTCCGGTCAAGGGCACATGCCCGGGTTGCAGGTTGAATCCCCAGGAGGGGGCCATGCAGGAGGCAGCCAATCAATGATTCTCTCTCATCATTGGTGTTTCTATTTCTCCCTCTCTGAAATCAATAAAAACATATTGTTAAAAAACCCTATAAAATATATAGGGAAAATTTAACAACCCATGAGAGTACTGATGGGTAGTGGTGTTGTGGACCTGCCACCAGTATGGTGACTTACTGGGAACAGAATTAAGAGCCTCCAGAGGATTTGGGGGGAGAGGGGGTCTGGTGTTTTGTGCTGGGCAGTCAGGAACCCTGAGTTGAAAAGCATTGGGAAAGCTTGAAGCTTTCAGTGCGACAAACTCCACCAGTACAACCAGAGATTGAAACGTAAGATTTTATTGCTGTAGTACAACTTGGACTTCACCGATGCCTAGCTTTGTGGGGCATGTAGTGTGTCATGACTGTGGACACAAAATCATTGTAAGCCTGTGCTACAGCCCTGGGCTACTTTTGACGACACTCCGTTTCATGAAACTTCACTTGCTTCTAAAACTGCGAGTCCCGTTTTCTTTTTCCTCTTTCTCTGTCTTGATCCCAACTTCTTGCTTTGGGGCTTCTGTCTGGGTAACACAGGACTCGGGCCTAAGCGAACCTTGAGAAGTGGCCCCTTTGTTACAATCAGCCTGGGCCTGATGCCGAGCCTGCAGCCTCTGGAGGCTGACTTGGTTTGGAGCCTGTCCGTAGCATCCAGGGGTGGCCTGGCTGGCAGGCAGTCATGTTAGGCTTGCTCCCAGCTCCTTGGAGAAGCCTACAGACACTGGCCTGATGTGGGGTGCTGCTGGACTCTCTGGGGTATCTCAGAACCCTCACTTCTAGCTGGTGGACTGAACCATAGGGTAACCACACCTCACTTTTCCACGTAGCAAGCAGCTGGGAGAGCCCCGGGCCTCACCTGCACTATTGCACAGAGTGGCCGCTTTCCCGCAGGGCTTCAGCCAAGGACAAAGGGAAGGGCTACAAGCTGTTGCTGTTGGCCTGGGCTGCATATGCCTTGCCCAGCCCTCAGGGGAGCCGGCTCCCCGCTGCCTCCCATTGTACCAGTGGTCCCACCCACTCTCCTCTGGCCTGGGCAGCCAGCAGCCTTCAGACATGCATTCCTTCCCCACACACCCCTCCCATGACAGTGGCTTTCCTCTCCCCCAAGTGCTGGGCTGAAGGCAGGCCTTTGAGATGTCCTGCCCTATGACGGCTTCCGGCAGCCAGCCCGGGTGGCTCTGAGTCTGGCCTGTGCCCACACCCCTACAGCACAGGGGCCACCACCTGCTCTGCCCTGCGAGGCTGGGGCCCCATCCCTACTGCCCACAGGCTTCTGAGGGTTTGTGTGTGCTATGAGAACTTCCAACCATGAGAACTTTGACTTCCGGGTTTGGGGGATCTGTCTGGGTGAAGAGATCAGCTCTGAAAGTCATCACTCTCTTCCGGGCCCCGCCTGTTTCGGTGGTCCAGGCCCAAGCCTGCAGGGGGAGGAAATGCCAGTTAATCAATGGGGTAGCCTCCTTGACTGCCACAGGGCTGGGCCATGGCTCCCCTCAGCTCCCAGGATGCTCTCTGGAATGAGGGGTTTCTATTCCTTGTTCAAATCGCACCTGCATGGAAAATGCTTGCTGGAAGCAAATGGGGGCACTGGCACCCCAGGGCTAAGGGAAGGTGCTGTTCCAGAAGAAAATGAGGGAGGCACAGGGCCAGGCTGGGCTTCCAGCCATTGTGAGACGGGGTGGGTGGCCTGCCTCCGCACTGGCCCACACCCTGGGGGAGCGGGGGCCTCATCGGTGCACCATCAGAAAGAACACTGCTGTTTGGGGCTGGCACGAGGCCGAGCGTCCAGCTGCAGAGTGCACACAGGGTACCTGGGAGGGAGCTGGACGACAGCAGCTGCAGGCTGTCTAGGACCCCGTCCTCATACAAGGCCAGCTTCTGCACCATCTTCTGTCGGGCTGGGTTGATGACAATCTGCGGTGGCTGCGATGATGCAGAACTGCCCAGGAGTGATCCTTGGGTAGAGAGAGAGCAATGTCTTAGCTTCAGGGGCTGTTGTCCCTAGGCACTCCTCACAGACACTTCAGTCTCTCAAGATTTCCCAGTCCCCAGCCTAGCTTCTGGCCCCTTCAGGGCAGAAGTCCTGGGTGCCCCGAGGGCAGGGCCTAGGAGGGGCTGCCCCACGGCTCTTGCTCCCAGAGAGGCCAGGAGGCTGGAGGCTGGTGGCCATGAACAGAGCCTTCCTTGTCCCCAGCTTTCAGGAAGTGAGCTCCTGGCCTCCTCTCACCACCTGGGGGGTATGGCCTGGGGAGATGACAGCACCGAGCTGTCCTGTGCGCCCCTTTCCAAGGCTGGGCAGGCCACCTGCCCTAAGACAGAGGCCTGGAGCTGGTCAGGGAGAGAGTGAGCTTATAGCAGGCCACAGTGGCCTCATCCCAGAGGCTGGGGGTGCAAGGTATGGGGATCGCTGCCAAAGGAGGCCCCTGGTCCCTATTCTGGGCACTTGTCCCCAGCTACCTTCCACAGCCGTGGGCCGGGGCTCTGGGCTGCTCCCCCATGACTCTCGGGCGGCACTCGCTTGAGTACAGCTGGCCTGCCCGAGGGGTGCAGGGGTCCACGTGGCGGCCCCCTGTGCAGGGCTGTCTGGCAGGGCTGGGCCCGGGGGGCAGCCTGCGGTCAGGTGCCAGGAATGCAGGGTGGCAGACACGCCAGACACACTCTCGTCACTCTCCACGGGCTGGTTGGGGCCTTTCTGGAGCCGCTCTGTCGCCGGGGCCGGGGTTCCTGAGGGCACTGCCAGGGGCTGCCAGGGACTGGCATTGCTGGTGGTGGACATGTAGGAGTTTTCCTGTGGGGAATGGGGGTTGCGGCCGGCAGCCTCTGCCTCCAGGGGCGGCCCTGCCACTGCGGCCTGAAGCTTCTCCAACCTCTCGTATACCTGTGAGGAGAAAGAGGGGTTCAGGGTGCGTGGTGGGTGGGCTCTCCCTTGCTCTTGGGCAGGCCAGTTAGGCCATGATCAATCACAGCCCTCACAGGAGACGCTCAAACCGCAAGGCTGCTCCAGGGCATCTGTGACCTGCCTTGGGGCTTGGGCTGCCATCCCAGGCCCCACACAGCTGCTCTGGAGGCTGCGGGGCCCACTAAGATGGTATATCCTGCAGCTGGGAAAGCTCTGTCCCTTGTCCCCTTGTCCCTGCCCCAAGGAGCGCTGAGTCACAGCCACCAAAGCTAAGGACTGAGAATGACTTCTCTCTTCTAGAAAGTGAATCTCACTTGGCCAGCGTGGCTCAGGGGTTGAACGTCGACCTATGAACCAGGAGGTCATGGGTCCATTTCTGGTCAGGGCACATGCTTGTGGGGGGCATGCAGGAAGCAGCTGATCAATTCTCATCATTGATGTTTCTTTTTAAAAAAATTTTTTTAAAAAAAATTGATTTCAGAGAGGAAGGGAGAGGGAGAGAGAGATAGAAACACCAACGGTGAGAATCACTGATTGGCTGCCTCTTGCACACCCCATGCTGGGGATCGAGCCTGCAACCCAGGCATGTGCCCTTGACCAGAACTGAACCTGGGACCCTTCAGTTCACAGGCCGATGCTCTATCCACTGAGCCAAACCAGCTAGGGCTCATCATTGATGTTTCTATCTCTCTCTCCCTCTCCCTTCCTCTCTGAAATCAATAAAAATATATTTCAAAAAATGAACGTAAATCTCACTGCCCTGGTGCCCTCAAATGGGGCTTCTCTATTCTCAACTGTCAGAGGGAAAGAGGTGGAGGCCAGGGAAGGGACAGAAAAAGGCAGGTGCAGTGGTGCGGTACATCCAGAAGGGGGCGCAACAAAAGCCCTTAGCCTCTATACACCAGGCAGGGTTCAGTAGAGCTCCTGCCACCCCAGGCAGAACCAACGGCTAAGTGAGAAATATATGGAGATCCGTCTCCAGAAAGATGTCTGGCAGGTGCTGTTTGGCTCGCTCCAGGCAGTGCCAGGAATGTGGGGTTCCCAGCAGGCCACTGCCCCCATGGGCAGGAGGTGCCTCAAATGCTTTCTGACCCCTCCCCTAGGATACCTGGGTCATGGGGGGTCTCCTCTTAGCCCGGCGGTGCAGGCAGCAGCAGGCCAGCTGGCCCAGGGCCAGGCCTAGCTCGGGTGGGCAGGGCCCAGGCCTGGGGTCCAGGTGCTTCTTGTAGATCTGGGAGGCGATTGGGGCAGCCCAGGCATCTGAGGCCAGCCCCGTTTGGAGTGTGGTCTGGGTGCTTTTCAGGGCCACCCCGGCATCCTCAGCTTCCTCTTTAACCAGGTCTTTCTGTGGGACAGACACTGTGAGCATGGCCACTAGGGAGGCAGTGCCTTTGGCTGAATTCCCCAGGCCCGCGGTCACTGACTCCTGTGGTCTCGCTTTGGTTGGTTAAGCACCCACTGTATGCCCACAACTGCCCCAGGCCCTAGGGATACAGTGACAAACAGAACAGCCTGGGCCACCTTCACAGAGTGGATTTCCTAGAGGGGAGAGATGCCAACAACAAGCCTAGAAAAGCAATGGCGGCTCATGAGCAAGTGGCACCTGAGCTGGGCTCCGAAGGCATGGGTTAACCAGAGAGGGCAGAACCAAGAAGGGGGACATACCATGGAGAGACACCCCAGGACTGGAGGCCACTTTGAGTTCTGAGAGAGGAAGGACCAGGAGGAAGCACCTGAGTGGGGGGTGGCTTTTGAGGCCCTAGGACAGGCAGCAGGGAGACTAGAGGACAGAGAGAAGGCTGGGGGCGGTGGGACCCGGGGAGTTGAGGCTGCGTTCAGGCATCGGGCCTTCACCCCCAGTACAGTGGGAGAGCAAAGGGGCTTCCATGTTCTCTTTACATTTTCCCCTTCCTACTGATTTTAGAGCAGGGGTGGGGAACCTTTTTTCTGGCAAGGGCCACTTGGATATTTTTAACATCCTTCTCAGGCCATACAAAATCATCAGCTTAACAATTAGCCTGCTGTATTTGGTCAAACATTTCATTAACTCACCCCTAATGCCTTGGCAGGGCCAGACCAAATGATTTCAAGGGCCTTATAAGGCCTGCGGGCTGGACATTCCCCACCCCTGTTTTAGAGAAAGAAGAAGAGAGGGAGGGAGAAGAGAAGGGAGGGGAGCAGGGGAGGGAGAGAGAGAGAAACATTGACCCGTTGTTCCAATTATTAATGCATTCATTAGTTGACTCCTGTAGGAGCCCAGACTGGGATCAAACCCACAACCTCCAACCGACTGAGCTACAGGGCCAGGGCTCTTTATGTTTTTAAACGATTAATTTGGCCGCAGCACAGAGAACAAATAGAAAGGATCCAAAGAAGAACAAAGAAAGACCCCCTGAGGAGTTGGGGTGGTGATGACAATAGTGAGCAGCCCCAGGGGGATATGCTGATGGATGTGGAAGGTGAGGGAAGGAGGGCTCCCGGCTGGCTCTCTGGTTCCTGGCCCAGACTCGGCCATGGACAGAAACAGCCCCCAGCCAGGAGCAGAAGCAGCCGGAGGTACGCCAGTTGGTAAAGTGCTGCTTGGGAATTAAGTCTGTTTCCGCATCGGTCCAGAAAGGGGTCCAGAAAGAGCAGGCATTTGCTGGGACGCCCCCCCCCCCAGCCCGGGTGGGGTCTGGAAAAGCCCAGAGCATCTACAGAAGAAAGACAGGTTTCTCTTCAGCAAGGTCAAGGAAGCTGCCTGTGCCCTGCCTACTTTCAAAGGTGAGTCAGCAGCAGCAAAGGTTGGCTTCTGTGGTTGCATTCCAGAACATTCCCCCCCCCAGGGCCGCA
>NW_005371966.1:481798-486014 GCF_000412655.1 Myotis brandtii | reverse complement strand
ATGCTTCCTGTCTGCCTCCCTCCCTCCCTCCCCTGCCTGAGGAGGCTCACCAAGTACTTGGTCTTGGCACCATGCATCTTCACAGCCCTCTGGCCAGCCAGGGTTTCCAGAACTACCTGGAGAGAGAGCAGGATGAAGGGCACAGCAGTAGCTTCTGGGATGGTGCCGCCCCAGGCCTTGGTGGGGAGGGCTACAAGGAGAGGTGGCTTGTGGGGTAGACATACTGGCCAGGCCCTTGGATGGGCCAATCAGGACCAGCACACTACAGGGACAGAGCTAGATGTCATGGGACTGAAGCTTTGACAGTACGGAGCACCAACTTGAAGAAAAAGAATGCAAAATGACAGCTCAGCAGGAGTAGCTCAGTGGTTGAGCATGGACTTATGAACCAGGAGGACACGGTTCTATTCCTGATCAGGGCACGTGCCCGAGTTTTCGGCTCGGTCCCCAGTAGGGGGCATGCAGGAGGCAGCCGATCAATGATTCTCATTATTGATGCTTCTCTCTCTCTCTCTCTCCCTTCCTCTCTGAAATCAATAAAAATTTATTTTAAAAAAGCAAAATGACAAATATGAAATGAGGTAACAGGGCCAAAGAAGGGGCCCACACCAGGGAGGGAGGGGCCTGCAGCTGAAGCTCCGTTAGCTTCCTGCAGGTTGGCCTTGTCTCCACATGGAATTCTCCAGGCCCTTCTGCCTTGGCTGGCCTCAGCTGCCCCCCTCCAGCCAGCAGATGGGGCCATGGCTCACCACGCCGAAGCTGAAGGTATCGGTGTCCACGGCCAGCCTCCCAGTCTTGATGTATTCCTCGGGCAGGTAGGCCAGGGTGCCGCGCACAGTCTGCGTCCGGGCCACGGTGCTGCTCTGACCAGGGTTGGCTGCTGCAAAACGGCTGAGACGGGCCAGGCCAAAGTCTCCCAGTTTGGGCATCAGTCTATCATCCAGAAGGACGTTGGAACTTAGGGGAGAAGGGAAAGTTGTGAGCTTGGCCCTGGCCCCAGCTCGCTCTACCCTCCCACACCTGCCTGGCCCTGATGTCATTGGACTCAAAGCCGCCAAACCGCACCGTGCCCACACAAAGTGGCTGGTACTGTCAGAACAATCCGCTACCTGGGGGTTGCAAGCGGCGCCCAGGGCACCCTTGCACAGTTCAGCCCCTGCACACCAGTGGGGGGCCGGTCCTTGGCTATTGCTTCCACATCTGTCCCATGCCAGGCACTCAGTGACCCTGGCCCCCAGCTGTGATGTCCCAGGCCTCAGGGCTGCACCTTGTCCCCCGCTTCCACCTTGAGCAGGAGAGGGCAGGCCCATTTTCCTGAGGGGCACTTGGGGCGGGGCTCCCCTGGACCACATTCCCTGCTGGTGGAAGGTTTGGGAGCATCATTGCCTTGCCATAGACTCCACTCCTGCAGCTCTCAGGGGACCCAGGGGCCTGGCTGTGTCCCCTCCTTACCTTTTGACATCTCCATGGATGAGGCTGGGGCTGTCCTGATGTAAAAACTGAATAGCCCGTGCCGTGCCCAGAAGGATGTTCAGGCGCTGAGGCCAGGAGAGAGGGGAGCAGGCCTGGGTCTGGAGCAGCAGAGGGAGCAAAGGGGCACGGGGGAGGCTGGGGGCCACCGTTCCTTGACCCCAACCCTCCCTCCACCTGTCACTGTGGGATCTGGACAAACACTTCACCCCATGAGCTACTTTACAAGAGAACTGAGACTAAGCTATTCCACTGCTTTATTAAAGCACGCTGGGAAAGTGGCTAGGAACACGCTCTCTGTCAGCATACAATTCGGCGGTTCTCAGTTCCTGAAGTTCATTCATTTGTCTCAGGTTGATCGGGACATCGTTGGAGGCTTTCTCACCACTTCCCCCGACACAGTGTGCAGTTCACCCCTGTGTCTTGTGGGCACCTCACTGGACAGGGGCCCAAATGTGGGTCCAGAGAGTGCAGCCTGCTGCCCACTGCCCTCTTTCCTCAAGGGCAATGCTGACAACACCCTTCAGCTACTCTGTTTGCAAAGAGGCGTGGCGTAGTGGTTGAGCGTCGACCTTTGAACCTGGAGGTCACATGCCTGGGTTTCAGCTCAATCCCATGTGGGGCGTGCAGGAGGCAGCCGGTCAATGATTCTCTCTCATCATTGATGTTTCTCTCTCTCCCCCTCCCTTCCTCTCTGAAATCAATAAAAATCTATTTTTTTAAAAAGAGGAGAAGGTTGAGCCAGGTTCCTGTGAGTCAGTAACTCCCTTTTTATTTATTTTTTATTTTTTTAAAATATATTTTATTGATTTTTTACAGAGAGGAAGGGAGAGGGATAGAGAGTTAGGAACATCGATGAGAGAGAAACATCAATCAGCTGCCTCCTGCATACCCCCTACTGGGGATGTGCCCACAACCCAGGTACATGCCCTTGACCGGAATCGAACCCCGGACCCTTCAGTCCGCAGGCCGATGCTCTATCCACTGAGCCAAACCGGTTTCGGCAGTAACTCCCTTTTTAGAGGCATCAAGGCCCAGCTCCCGGGCATACAGGAACAGTCAGGGAGAGGCCACGGAAAATGGTGACCCACCTTGGGCCAAAGACTGAGCCCAGGCCCTGCCTGCTGGTGGGACTCACTCATGGAGGCCGAGAGCCCGGGCCTCCTGCCCACTCTGCCCAGGTGCTGCAGCTCTGGGAAAGCGTGCCAGGCCAGGTGAGACTACCTGGAAGTGGAGGCGGTCTTCCAGGGAGCCGTTGGGCAGGAAGCCGTAGACAAGGCAGTAGTAGCCACTCTGAGCACAATAGCCAGCAAAGTCCACGATGTTTGGGTGACGAAACCTGCTTGGAAAAGTGGGGCCTGAGTGCTCTGGCCCCCAGCTTCCGTCTCGCTGTAGCGGGGGTGAGCAGTCCCTACTGGTCCCTCAGCCAGGCTGGGCCGGGCAGGTTTCCGTATCCAAGGGAGCTGGTCCCGTGGTGTGTGGTCCTGGAGGGCCGCCCCAGGCTCACCGTGACAGCTGCTCCACTTCGGTCAGGAAGCTCTGCTTCACAGTGGTCCACTCCAGGTCGGCCTCCTGTAGCCCCCAGGGAAAATGGGGGGGGGCGCAGCATGAATCTCTTATAGCCAAGGATTGATGGCCACTCCCAGTGCCATCTGTCCTGGGCCCAGAACAACCAAGGGGCTGGGGAATTGGAGGGCTGTGTGGGAAGCAGGGGGAAGATCAGAAAGGCGAGGGTTTGCTGTCAGCCTTCCAGGGCCCCTCGCCAGGATGCTACACCCACCTCCTTCAGCTTCTTCACAGCGTACACCGTGTTCCTCAGTACAGCCCGGTACACACATCCGAAGCCACCCTCTCCGATCTTCAGCTCCTCTGAGAAGTTGTGGGTGCCCTGGGAAATCTCATGGAGGGGCCAGCAGAATGGAGAGGGGTGGTTCCCTTGCAGGAAGGACACGGGGTTCTCTGGCCTCTGCTGTGGAAAGAGACCCCAATCAGGTGACGTCCTGTCTCTTCCCCTCAGCCCTGGCCACAAGCTCCCCCGCACCACAGCTGCCTCCCAGCTGGACTGGCTGAGGCTCCCTGGTGTACCAAAGCCTGGGTTTCTTGTTCCTTGTCTGGAACCCTTCCGGGGGACCCACCTACCTTGGTAGAAGAAGAGTCTAGAGACTGTGGCGGTGGCTGGAGGGCAGCAGGGCTTGGGACAGGGCCGCACTCAGGCCCAGAATGGGTCTGGAAGCCTGGAAAAGCTTCATAAAGATACCAGTGAGAGGCAGGTAGAGACCAGCGACAAGGTCTAGAGCCACCGCCAGGGTCATGGTGGCCTTTCCCTCAGGTCTATCAAGCCCAACACCAGAGCTATCTTACCTGGGGAGAGTACAGTTGAAACTGAGGACGGCAACTTCAGGGGGCTGGGGGCCTTGGCCTCAGAGGGTGCAGGGATGGAGCTGGTCCTCGGGGCCTTGGTGCTGGAGGGTGGGAGTGGGGCGGGAGGGTGCCCTGCGACGTTAAGGAAGGAAAGGCTGGTTAGGCCTTGGCAGGGGGAGGAGCCCCGTGAGAGGCCTCCAGCTCCGGGGTCCCAGGTCCCAGGGCTGCGTGCTCACAGGCCGTGATGATGTCCCTCGCACGGAGCAGCTGCAAGTGCGTGAGGATGTGCACGAGGTCGGCCACGCGGGCGTTTCGGTTGATCCAGGGCCACAGGACGCTGGCAGTGCGCTGCTCGGAGCGTTCGCACAGCCGGAGTTCGGTCTGG
>NW_005371966.1:468630-481387 GCF_000412655.1 Myotis brandtii | reverse complement strand
CCCTCGGCCACACGGGGGCGCCGCACGCGGTTCCTTCCTGTGAAGGCAGCGCCACTGTGCGGGTTCATATGGGCAGGATGGGCTTCCAGGAGGAGGGGCCATTGAGTGGGGCTCTGGGGGATGGATAGCGGTTCCCAGCACGGAGGACGGAGGCTGTGGCGAAGGCATGGGGCGTTCCAGAAAGGGCTGGAGCCGGGCCTTGTTGACAGTCACAGGGAGGTCCCATTGAGATGTTTTGGCTTTATTTGGGAGGCCTGGAGAGTCCTCAGAGATGCCGGCAGAACAGGGTCAGATGAGGGTTACATATACAAAGGCCCCCGGGCTGACTCCTGTCAGCTGGCCGAGTGGCTGGGTGCAGGGAGAACGTTCTGGAAACTTGTACAGCAGCCCGCCGAACTCGGAGCATTTTCGCTCACCTCCTGTGCCCTGGATGCCATATTTCCCTCTCCTTCAGGAACCTGCACCAGCACGTGTTACCTCTTAGCAATATCTTCCACTTTTCCTTCCTTGCTGGCTCCTTCCTACCACCACATGAACTGTGTTTCTCTCTTTAAAAAAAAAAGGATTTTAGTTCCTGCTGTCCCTTTGCCCTCTTGTCACGTTTTTGGCTCGGTTTGCACTCACTCCTGTGAGGATGGCTTCTCCCACCCTCTTTTCTGAAGCAGTGGATAGGCACCAAGCTCAGTCCCCAGCCTGTTTGACGTCTTGGCACATTGGTCTCTCTTGCCCGTTGCCACAATGCTCTGCAGCCTCCAACCCTCCACCCTGCACCATCAGCCACTGTTTTCCTGCTGTCTCCCTGAGCATCTCTGGAGTCCATCTCCTCCCCACCTGCCCACTGCCCTCACTACTACCTGGACAAACATGCTGGCTTCCTGGCTTCCCTGCCTGTCTCTCTACCCTGGTGTTCTTCCTCAGGCACAAATCAAGCCACAGAGCTTTCCTGCTTAAGAACTTTCTGTGCTTTCCGAAGCGCTTTGATGGGTCCCAGCTCTTCAGTGCAGCCTCCACCATTGTCACGATGTGGCCCCTACCCTCCCACCTCATGTCTAGCTCTCTGCACATGTCAGCAGCCTTAAGCCATCCAGAACTCCTTAGGGTTCAGAGCATGTGCCAGGGCTCCTGCAGAATTTGCACTTGCAGTTTCCTGGCCCTCATGTGCCAAGGTTGAGCTCAAACAGCTCCCAGGGTGGAAGTTAAGGCGAAAGCTCCCTAGGCCCGACAGAGCTGCCTGCAGCCTCTGCTGTGCCTGGCATCTAGGATGCATCTTTCTTGGGCCTCCCCCACTAGAGGGGGGGGAAAACCCCCACAAGCAGCACCAGGTGTCTAAGTCTTCTTTTGCTTCTCCAGATAGATGAACGCTTGCAAGGCAATAGGTCTCCTTCACTCACTATCCCCCTTGTCCTCTCAGTCCTGACCCCAGAGGGCTTTTGCCTTCCCAGAGCCTTAGGGCTGTTTCCAGAAACTAGGTCCAGTGTGCAGCTCAGCGGTTGAGTGTTGAGCCAGGAACCCAGAGGCCACTGATTTGATTCCCAGTCAGGGCACATGCCTCGGTTGTGGGCTTGATCCCATGTGGGGAGCGTGCAAGAGGCAGCCGATTAATGATGTTTCTCTCTCATGGATGTTTCTAGCCCTCTCCTTTCCTCTCTCTCTAAAAAAATCAATAAAAAATATATTAAAAAAAACAAAACAGAAACCAGGTCCACCCAAATATGGGCCTCCATTGGAACCCCTTCCCAGAAGCCACAGCCACTCCCCAAAAGGCAGCCAGCCACACCCTGAGTATGGGAAATTATCATGCACACACACACCAAGCTCTAAGCCTTAGGGAACAGGCACTTGGTCCTACTTGCTCACTGCTGGACTGCAGCACCCAACAGGCCTGGCACACAAGAAACACTCAATACACACATGCTGAATTTCAACCCTTTGTTTTAACATTCAAGTCCAGGACTTTCCAATGCACCTTCTAATGGATATGTCCACATTTGCATGTGAAGCTGGACACTGAGCAGTTGTCCCCTCCAGCCCTGCACTTCCTGGTGAGGATGACTGTGGTGGGGCAGGTAGCTCCTGAGAGCCCACAGCCTTATGCGAAAGCCAAGAAGCACAGGCAGGGTGTGATACCTGCCAACGCAATGACAGCGCCCCCTTTGGGCAGGGAGGCAGTTCAGCAGAGGCCGTGGGAGGGTCTCAGGTGATAGTGTTATACTGTATAGAATAGTAAGAAGCTGGGAAAATTCCAGAACAAGTGGAAGAGAGAAATTAAGACAGATAGTTAATCAACAGTTTGCAGCCACCTAGTAAATCCTATCTTCTCTAAACCAAAGATACGTAAGAGTAAATGGTTTGGCCTGGCTGGTGTGGCTCAGCAGTTGAGCATCAACCTATAAACCAGGAGGTAATGGTTCGATTTCAGTCAGGCCATGTGCCTCGGTTGTTGTCTTGATCCCCAGTGGGGTACGTGTGGGAGGCAGACAATCGATGATTCTCTCTCATCATTGGTGTTTCTCTCTTCCTCGTGCTAAAATCAATTTTAAAAAATGTTTTAAAAAAGAGTAAATGGCCCTAGCCAGTTTGGCTCAGTGGATAGAGCGTCAACCTGAAGACTGAAGGGTCCCGGGTTCGATTCCAGTCAAGGGCATGTACCTTGGTTGCAGACCCCCTGGTCGGGTATGTGCAGAAGGCAACCAATGGATGTGTCTCTCTCACATTGATGTTTCTCTCTCTCTCTCTCTCTCCTCCTCCCTTTCACTTTCTCTAAAAATCAATGGCAAAATATCCTCAGGTAAGGATTAACAACAACAAAAAAAGAATAAATAGTTTGTACTTCTCCTCCCCAACCAGAGGGTATATAGCTTAAATCACCCTACTCAGGGAGAAGATAGAAATCCAATTAGTGCCATTTGCCAACCACACCCAAGGACAGACAAGAGAATAAATCTCAGTTTGGTACATCAGCATTAAGCTGATGAATAGTCTATTGATCTGCCCTTAAGACCTCCCCTAAACACCCAACCTTTAAAACCCCTGAAAATTAAGGTCCCAAAGCTCTCCCCGCCAGGAAGCAAGCCCATGCTATTCCCTCCCCCCTCAGGCATGTATCCACTAAAGTCTAAGGGACCCCAGGATATTTTTGCTATGGTCAATACATTCTTGCTTGCTTTTCTACACTTAGTCTCTTGATTGAAATCTTTCCCTCAAGAAGACAGGAACAGCCCAGATGGTGTGGCTCAGTGGTTGAGCGTCAACCTATGAACCAGGAAGTCACAGTTCGATTCCTGGTCAGGGCACATGCCTGGTTGTGGGCTTGATCCCCAGTAGGGGTGTGCAGGAGGCAGCCAATCAATGATTCTCTCTCATCATTGCTGTTTCGATCTCTCTCTCTCCCTCCCCTTTCCTCTCTGAAATCAATACAAATATATATGGAAAAAAAAGGAGACAAGAACCGAGGTCTTGTCTTCCTGATAACAGTAAGCACAGAAGGAGCCTGAGCTGGGGGGAGGGGGGGAAGGGAGGTTGTATTTGCAGAAGCACCTCGGCACATGTAGACCTAAGAGGTGCCCCTACCATGTGCTACTGTGCAGAAGGCCTGCAGCCCACCTGCCTCTGGGCCTAGGGCACAGTGGGCAGATTTGCACGCAGGAGCAGTGTGCCTGGAAAGTGTGGCCTCGGGGCACCCAAGGGGTGGCAGTGTATGGAACTGCAGTCCTGAAAGCGGTGGCTCTCCTCTGTGTTCAGGGACAACCAGACCGAATCAGGAGACACACCACCATGCTGTCCTGTGAGCTGTCAGATAATGAAAGCCCAGACCTTGAGTCACTTTCACAGAGAGATTTATCGAGAATGCTAACAGCAAAGGATACAGTACTTCCCAACAAAAGGTGCAAACGCGTCACTTAGAAAGGCATGCTGAGTAGTCTTTGCTTTCACACGTATTAAAAAACTTACAAAAATAAAATAAAACTGCGTGCTGCCCATCTTTTCAAATAGTAAAAGAACCTTATGAAAAAAATCACTTGATTTTACAACAAAAGACACAAACGGACATTTTTATGTAAATTTATAAGGCAAACTCTTTATATAATAAATAGGTTACAGGGATTCAGTGGGGGGGGTGTTTTGAAACGTATACAGGTACATTCAGACAGGTTTACTGAAATGGTACAAATTTCCTTAATAAATTGCCTTTTGTTTTTAAATATATCAGTGCTTTCAGTCATTTGGCTATACACAAAGAACCTTTTTTTGAACACTACAAAAAAGCAATCAATATTTTTTTTGTTTTAAAACGACCTACTTATTTCCTAAAGTAATTGTCCCAAAACACAAAAACTGAAGGTGAATGCAATAGAGGGCTTTTAGAGACATCTCCGGCCAAGTCTGTCCTGGGCAGCTCCCCGCGTTCCTTGCCTACCTCTCCTGCCCTCAGCAGGGCTTCCCTCTGCACAGGGTGGCTGGCTTGTGTCACTGCAACTCGGGAGGGGGCAGCCACCCTGCCTGGTTCTTCCTGCTACTAAACCCCGTGTGTAGTGGTCACTACAATCGGCACTGTCATTGCCTTGCAGATGAAGGGCTGCCAGGCACTAAGGGAGCACACATCTGTCCCTGTTCTGTGAACCCAAAACAATGTCTGGTGGGGGTAACGGCTTCTCTGAGGAGGATCTGGTTTTGCCATGGAAAGGGAAGGGGGTTTCTCACATCCAATTTTTTTTTCTGGGAATCTGATGACAGCACAGAGAGTGCACCCTCCCATCCCACCATCGTATCGCCCGGGGTGGTTGGGGATTGAGAGGTCACATTAGTGTGGTGCACTCCAGGTAAGGGGTGGGATGTGATGGCGGTGTCCTAAACGATAATGCCCTCTGCCTGGCCTGTCTAGAAAGAGCTGCGTCAGGTGAAGAGTGGCCAGTTCGCCCTGTCAACATATACCTGACCTGTGGTTACAGTGGAGATCTCCAGGGAGATGCCCACCTTTTGTCTAAGCCACTTGGTTCAGGCCCGCTTCAGGTTGGCCCTGCTCACACCCCACCTGGCTCCCCTCACAGGAACATAAACCTTGACTGTCCTTAAAAATATCAATGATGCTAATAATCTCAGGGAGGGGAGGGGAAGGCAAAAATGTCCACTGGGTGGAACAAGATCTGGTTTTGCTCGGAATTGGAAAATGGCAACAAATCAGCTATTCGGTCTGTTGGCTTAGGCTGAATTTCTTGGGTGGCTTCTGGCTGATCTGAGCAGGGGTCATCTCTTTGGGTCTCCCCTCCTGGGGAAATAGGACAGCCCCTCTCATCTCAGTCACCATCCCCTCCCTCTGAATTCTTTTGTTTGTAAAGAAAAGGTGTCTAGAAGCATTTGTCTCTGGAACAATTACTTTAAACATGGTTACAATACAAACTTCAGTTCAAACACAGAAGAGATTTACTTAGCAAAGTTCCTTTCACCCACCAATTACACAAATATAAGCCTCAACACCACAGTTAAGAGGACCAGTAGAGAGAACCTCATGTTTGGAACACAAAAGGGGAAATAAAAACCAAACCAAACCCAAACAGAAAACCCCCAGAAAAACGAGGGGAGGGTGAGGAGAGCTAACACAGCACACATTACAGTGTCCGGGTACACAGGAGCCCAGCGCGATAAAAGGGCTCGGCACACATTGAGTAACAGTCCTGGTGATATTTGGTCATATATTCATCAACTACTGACTCTGGAGCGGCTGTTATTGATTGAAGCAGTGACAAATCAAACGGAAAAGGAGGCCTTGGTAGCAAAGGAAGGAGCAGGCTTCAAGTTCTGCAAGCCTTGTGCACTCCACTGTCCAGCTCCCCAGAAACACTGAACTGGGCGGGCCCCGCTCCAGCCCGGCGGGGCGAGGTCACTGGGTGAGGCTAACTCGGGTGCTGATTTCACATTTCAGTCAGAAAGCATGCACGTGGACACATGCGGACACCCACCTGTTAGTGGCCAAGCATCGGTGGCAACGGCCTCCTCACCTCCTCGGCCCCATTCCAGGCTGCGTGGGCAAGGACGTCATGACCCACCGCTAATACTGAATGTGGGCTGGAGTGGGCCCAAGACCAGGTCCTCTGAGGGGCCCGAGGGTAGCCCAGCCACACAAAGAGCCTATGAGTGTTTCTCTCTTGGATTCAGGCCTCAGAAGAAGTATTGACGCAGGAAGGGAAGCTTTTGGCCCTGGTGATTATAATGCTCTCTGCTTTGGAAGAACAAGTTTCTGGATTTTTTTGGTGTTTTTAATTACGTAAAAAAAAAACCGATCAAAAAGAATTGTTACAGCTAAACTCTAGCAGATATTGCTCATTAAGAATTACAAAAGCAAATGCAATTACTCGCAGGATGTGGGAGAAGAAAAAGGGACATTTCTGGAGTCTTCGCTACCTCCTAGAGGGAGACTGGACTCTCTATGTGGTTCTGGGTCCCTGGCATTCTACCTGGTGCAGCTCACACGTTCAAGGACACGACAGGCCTTCTGTCTTCCCTCCAGACCCTGGACTCGGCAAAGTGGGAGCCCTACTGGTGGGGAGGCCTGCTGAGCTGACTCTCCACACATGATCACTCTGACCGGTCACTGGAAGGGGTGGGGGGATCAGGCCACCCCCATGGACTCCAGCTGCCCTACCCAGAGGTGGAAGAGGACCAGGCGGTGCCAACTACATTCCGGACTTCGCCAGGGCAAGGGAGCACTCTCACACCCACCCACTGAGGTGAACTGTCCTGCACCAGTATCCCCGGACCTCTCTCACAAGCACTGGAGAAACAGTGCAAAACCTGGGCGCTGCTTGGAGCCTCCTTAGCTTGGCACAGGGAAGCCCTTGAAAGAAGCGAGGAAAGACCATGGATCTGCTTGGACAGAAGAAGTGACCAGCAGACGGATTTGTCAGGTTTTTTTTTGTTTGTTTTTGTTTTTATTTTCCCTTGTCCTATGCTACGGTTATCAGAAATATTGTAATTAAGCAACAGGTATTATTTTAACAGTGTGTGTGTGTGTGTGTGTGTGTGTGTGTGTGTAGCCACAAGCAAAATGAGTTTATAATTGTGCAATATACAGATATATATATAAAAATTCAACTGCTTTGTGTGTCTAATCGGTGCATTAAATAAAAGGGACAGATAAACTAAAAGCAAAACTAAAAAGCAAAACAAAAGCCCAGAACAGAGAGGACCAAGCAGGCCTATGCTTATAGTCTATAAGATACTGGATATAATCAGGGTCACCAGGAAAAACAGCTTTGTCACTTGACACACAAACACTGCAGGGAGGGACTACCAGTGATAGGAGCCAAACCTCTTGGCCTTTTCATCTTATTTTCTCTCACTGCTGAGCAGGACCTGAGAAAAGGTAAGATAGAAGGGGGAGCTAGAGGAGCAAAGACAATTTGCAAGTTTCTAAAATGCTCTGAAACTCAAAGACCAGATTTCCCCTGTGAGGGTCTCAGCTCTGCCAGGGGTGTGGACACCCATCCTCACACACAGCCTCCCCTTCTACCCCAGGGGCTCTCAAGGGTGAGGGGCGAGTGGGGCACACACCACAGTGAGTGCTCAGGCCTCTGTCCTCACCTCCGAGTTCAGAAGGGATGCCACTTCATCAGGCCCTAGACCCCAAGGAGAGCAGAGCAGGGAATGTCCTCAGGGGACAGGCTGTGCCACAGGCAGAGGCCAAGGGGGAGACATCACCCTTTCCTTTCTAGTTACCTGGGCCCTAGTTAGAACTCATTTTTTTTCTTGACAAATCAGAGCTTTGGGTAGGCTCTGTGGAGATGAGAACAAAGCAAGAAACAGGTGGTGCTGGGAATGAGACTGGTGTAGGCCTTCACGAGTCCCTGTGACCACTCCGCTTCCCACACCAAGAGCTGGGCTCCTGCAGCTTTGGGCCCAGGTGGGCCACTAACCTCCAGGCCACCCCAGAGGACAGAGCTGAAGCCAAGTCCTCAGGGATGCTACCCAAGGAGATATGGGTTCTCCAATGACAGAATGGCCCTGAGTCTCAGATCCAGTGGCTTGGGGCTGGAATCCCCTTTGCCTGCAGCGCTCACCACATATCAGGCCAAGCTCCAAGTATTTTTAGATCAGAATTTTCACAAAAGCTTGCTCTTATTTGTTCAGAAACATTAAAATGTATTCTTTTTGCCAAATATTTTCTAGGTTTTCCTTCTGAATTGTTGAGAGTGGGTTTCAGTGTTCACTTTTCCCCCCTAAAATATGTAACTTCAGACCCTGGGAGAGGCAGTATCCTAGCTATTTATAACAATTAGGCCTTTTCTAAAGATTGATCTAAAAGAGAAAGACACAAAAATGGAGACTCAACAAAGCCCTCCAGAGTGGACGGGCTCACTGACCAAGAGCAAAGATGGACCCTTGCAGAAAGCAGAGCAAGAGCAGGAATCCAACACAGCAGGGGCATGGCCACAGGCCTGGTAATGCTGTGCTTGTCCACACACCAGCAGCTGGCACTTGGGGGACTGGCTAGGCAAACACCCATTCGGCTTTCCACACAGCTTGCTTCCTGAGGTCTGGGCCACTGGTCCTAGACGTTGTGCGTGAAACTCGCATCAGGAAGCAATTCGGGGCAATGACACCAGCTAGGAATGGATGTACAAAGGTCTCCAAGAACCAGTACCTGTGACCTCCCCTGATCACGTCAGTCCAGAGGGCCGGTGGGAATGCTCCCCAAGATCCAGGCAGCCCCCTGGTGGGTTTAGTTCATAACCTTTGCTCCCTCCTGGGTTCAATCTGCTTATTAAGAGTTACTTAAAATCCAGAGGGCCTGTCAGCTAAGAAACTCCTTTCCCACCAAACATGGAAGCTTGTTTCTGGCTAGTACCCTTTCATGATGGCTGTCACGACAATGACAAGCTGGGCAGAGGAGCAGGCAACAACTTGGGGCTGTTGCAGGTCTCGCTGCCACTATTTTTGGCTCTAGCCTGAAATGATGCCACTGAAGACTGTTGCCCACACTTGCATGGGGTCTCAGTAGAAGCCAGGTGCTGGCTGTGGCCAGTGTCCCCAGGCCACCACCATGACTTTCACCTTCCAGGGAGCTGAGGGGCTGGGGTCCTTGGCTACTTTGGCACTGATGGACTGGGGACATGACATTTTTAGGTGTCTTCTATGCCAACAGAAGGGCACTGCACTAGAGCCTGGTTGTGGCCCAGTTCCCCAGTTCACTTAAGTGTCAAAGCCAGCAATTCCACTGGTAAGGACAAGCTCACCAATGGGCAGACAAGTAGGGCAGGGCTGGGAGGAGCTCAAGGACACACAGAATTCTGTCAAGAAAGGAGGTAGTAACTAACAACTAGAATGACGGTTGGGGAGACGGAACATGATTCTCTGTGACCTAGACCCATGGGGATCTGAAAGTTGTCGGTCAATTCCTGTATTCTTCACAGTCACTAAAAGATGCACCCCCCCAACCTTCGTGGTGTTCAAGTACACACAAAATCAAGGTCACACCCCGAACTGGGCTGGACACAGCTGGTGAGAATTCCAGGGCTTAGGTTTTCCCTCCAAACTTCCATCCACCTGACTCTAGGAACAGGGGCGGCACGGCACGGGCCTCTGCCTGTCGGGGTGGCAAACCACCAAGGTGGCCTGTTTAAAGGTCACTCACTCATGATGCCCTTATTTGGGGAAGAAGAGGGAATATGGAAGGGGGAGAGAAAACCATAAGGAGCCTCAGGCACTGCCTGAAGCTCTGGAACTCTAGGGGAAGGAGCTGGGGAGTGAGGGGGCTGCAGGTCCGGCCGGACAGAAAGAAAACGACCCTTGAAATGCTGTGTTCTTGACCATCAATGCCCAGTCAGCCCCTGAATAACTGTCATGGGTGAAAGGGGGGCCTGGTGAGCCCCACACTCCTCTTCCCAGGACCAGATAAATGAGCTGATGGGGAGGCCAGCCAGCTCCTGACATTGGTCCCAGGAGCCACATTTCACTGGACTAGGTATATAACACATAAAAACCCGACCGACCAGAATGGACAGCGTCTCCATGACAAACTGGCTGAATGCCGCGCTCGCACGGATAGGTGTCTTTTGGGGATGCCAGGAGTGCAAGGCCACTGTGGGGTCAGGAGCCTTTTGTCCTTGGAGGAAGAGGGGTCCCGAAGGACTCACTCCCTCCTCCGACCCCTCTTCCCTCCTGGGGAGGAGTCAGAAGTGAAGCCAGCAGAGTGGGGTTGCTTGTGGGACTTGCTTTTGCAGCATAAGGAAATGGATACAAAAATGCTAGAAAGGCCAACTATGACTCTACGAACAGAATGGGCAAACTCCCTTGCTTCTAACCATTCCGGAAGAGACAGACATGGTTTTTTCTTAAGCTACTGATCGGAACTGTCAACTATGGTTCCTGATCACTAAGGACTGGCAAGGAAGTGCTAGACAGTTTCTAGGATGTTTCACTCCTTCATGGTTACACCAAAGTAAGGAAGCCAGGGGACAATAACTGAAATACACGAGACAACACGCACTTGACAGTTCATGGCAGCAGCTCACATGGGACGTGCTTGTGGGTATTTCTGGAAGCATAAGACTGCTGTCTCATTTGCTACTTTGATAAGGTACTTCTCAGTTGGACAGATTTAGATATAAGAGACATCTCTGTAAACACAGAAAAGGATATACCAATATGATGAAGATATGCAGCTAGATAAGGACTTCCTGAACAGAGGGGTTGAAAGGATGGGATCCCACAGCAAACCCAAGCCTCTAAGCCCCTACACCAGAACCCTGGCGTAGACGTGAAAATGTGTGCTACACTGGCCCCACCCAGTCTCCAGTAAGCGAAAGCCAAACGTTTTCCATTTGAAAAGAACTTGTGGTTAACAGAGGAGCCTGGGTGGGCAGGGAGGGGGCGCCCTAGGCACTGGTCCCAGCTCAGGTCTGGGGGCATCTGCATTTGTTCTGCTTGCTGCCCTGCCACATTGCACTGCGCTAGCCAGGCCTGGCAGAGGCCAAGGTCATGGCTGGGCCACGTGATGACTGTGGCAGACCACGGGGGGCCTCTGTTCTGCCCTCAGCTCCCAAATTCAAATCTGGTCTGATTCCTCCCACCCACTTCTCTCAACTGGAAGGTTGAGGAGGCTCAGTGTCTTGATTCTGACTTAGGAGAGCAAGACCTTGCTGTTCTCTTGCCCTTCAGAGAGACTGAGGTGCTAGGGTCAGGTAGGCTCAGCAGAGCCCGGGGCTTCCTCAGGGCTCAGGATGGAGTGAGGCTGGGCTGGGGTTGGTGGCGGGAAGGCCAAGGGTGGGGTGAGTTCTGGGGGCATGAACTAAGCAGAATCAATTCGGGGTACAGCTGGGCACTGGAGCTGCTTGGAACAGAAGGGATGAATGAGGAGGAAGGAGGGGAAGAAATGAAAGGATGAAATGACAGAAGGCAGAAATGGGAGAGAAGAGAAAGCAGTCAGGAAGTCCTTATAAAATTGCAGCAAACACTTAGAGTTTCGGAGCTTCGTGGGAACCCTATGTGCTGAGCCCACTTTAAAACAAGCGCAGGTATCTACAGATCCAGGCAGTTCTAAACACCATCGCGTCTGGTGACTTGAGGGACAAAGTGCCACCAATTCAAGCCAGTTTGCTCTCAGAGCGTGTTTGTTTTGAAGTGGGAACATGAAGACTCAATAGTGCAAATAGTTCTAAGCTGTCCCTAAGGAGTAGAATTGGAAAGTTTTGGAAGAACATTCTCCCCTCCTTCCCCTTGGCCCCCACCCCACTGAGCCTCTAACTGCCAGTCACAGATTGCTCTGAGCAACTAAGGAGTCCCTCCTGCCCCGCTGTGCTCTGCTGGCCCGGAGCTGGGCCAACCTGCCTACACCTTGTCCTGCTGCCTCCATGGCCTCTCTCTAGTGCCATCCACTGGAGGCCGGCCCTGGGCCAGCCTCTCCTCTGGCTCAGGCAAGTCTACACCTAGCAGCTCGAAGGATGACTCCCTCTGAGCCATGCCAGACTGGAGTGAACAGGTGCTACTTTCCTGTCCTGTGAAATGTCCTTGTCAGTTTTGGATTGGGGCTGGAGTGGGGCCAGATTTGTGCCACCACGAGTGGGATCACACGGGCTGTAGCCACTGGCCATCTCCAACTTCTTCTCTAAAGAATACAACTGTCTCTCCTGCCTCACACCTCCTTGGCCCAACTTGGGTGAGAGTGGGGGAGGTGGGGAAGCTGGGGCAGGGTGGGGGGAGAGGAGAGCTGAGACTGGGGCACCAATGGCACCGAAAATGGAGTGTCCTCTTAAGTGCTCTCTGTCCTTAGCGACCACACGAGGGGAGGTCTGGGTGGGAGGGGAGGTGCAGGCATACCCTAAGAAGCCTGGTCAACAGCTTGTCTGGTCAGTAGTATCTGCAGCAAGCCTTGTTGAAGGAGCCTAGATTAGAAAAGTGCAAAGCTACTTCTGGCCCTGGTTAGGTCTTCAACCTGACTGTGCTTGTCGGTAAGAAAAACATCCCCAATGCTCCAACTACTCCCACCCTGAAGCCACGAAACTCTAAGTTTACTGAAAGAAAAAAAAATATTTTTTATTTCAGTTAATCGGGAAGCTTTGTCAGAGCCCTACCCATAAGGAGAAGAGACAACAGCTGCCTTTATTCTTGTTGGTTTGCTTTGCAATCCACTCTGTGTAAAGTCAGCTAACTCTCTCGGTCACGGGCGTCCGGCTGTCCACAGGCTCCTCTCTGTTTGGCCTTGGCATGGAGGATGAAACAATGTCTTTGCGCTCTCCCTCCCCTCGGTGTTTGTACTTTTCTG
>NW_005371966.1:460871-468164 GCF_000412655.1 Myotis brandtii | reverse complement strand
GGGTGCCTTCTGGGGCTCTGAGTGGTGGTGGTGGTGGTGGTGCTCCTTCTTGGGGGGTGAGGAGGCACTGCTGCTGCGCCCTTTAGGGCTGCTCTCCTTGCTTTTCCGCCCCGGGCTCTTGCAGGTCTTCAGTCCCTTCCCACTCTTCTCACCGAGGGTGGACACCAGTAGGGGCTTCACCACCTCCTTCACCTCAATGCTGACTGTCTCTCGGGTCTTACGCTTCTTGATGGGGAGCACGGTCTCTTGCACAGACCGGATGGATGACTCCTTCACGGCTTTCTTCTTGGCCTCAGCGGCAGCAGCTGCCACCACACTGCCTGGCTTTCGGCCCCGTTTCTTGGGAATGGCCTGGGGGTCAGCTTCAGCTTTTCGCTTCCTGCCAGGGCGTTTGATCACCATGACCTGGGCTGATGTGGTAGCCCCAGCCCCTTCGGCCTTGCTTCCTGGCGAAGTTTGAAAAGGCATCTTGACGAGCAGCTTCCCGGGACTTTTCTCCAGGACCCTTTTCACCTGCACGCCCTCTGATGCTGTTGCCTTGGGTCTCGCGGTGCCACTCCCTTTGGGGCGTCCCCGACCTCTGCCAGTTCCTGGAGCTTTGGGAGATTTGGGCTTCTTAGGTGGTTTCTGCTCTCGCCGGGAGGGGCTCCCTCTCCCAGTTACCGTGAAGTCAAAATCATTAGGGTCCAGGGAGGTGTCGCCTACCTTTTCGAAGTACGCAATCAACTCCACTTTAGATCGAAAGGCTTTTCCCTGGGGACTGTGGGAACAAGTGGAGAGACACAAAAAGTGATTAGAAGCTTCCACAGCAATGCTGGAGATAGGGCAGAGCAGCAGGTAGTGACGAACTTTAACAGAAGAGGTTCTGCAGCTGATGTACCTGATGATACTATTGAGCCAGAGTCACATTTAAGAAAAGCCAAGATGAGCTAAAACTTGAGGGGCACGGCCGCGGTTATACATGAAGCAATCAGGTCGCCGGGCAGTGGTGGGCATCTATACGGCCTGCTCCTATACCAGAATAGCTTGGTGCTAGCTGCTCCACAGCCGCCACCGGCATGCCACTGAGGCCCCTTCTGAACCCCGAAGTGGTCTGACCTGGGGACCCTGCCTAGCCATTAGGCCAGGGCCCATTCTTGCTGGCTGGTGCCCGGGCATGACCTGCCAGTACAGCACCCTGTCTGAATCTGGGCATGCTGTTTAGCACTTCTGGGAATTGGTTTCCTCATATGTCAATAGGATAATGCTTTGCTCAGTCTTCTCAGACTTGCTGGGGCCAAACAAGGTTGCAAATGTCCGTAAATGTCCTTTGAAAACTGCTAACCATTTTGGGATTGTCTAAGGGGCTGAACTGAAATGTACTTATTCACTCCTCTGAAGCTCAGGCTTGGAAGTTACTGTTTTAATAGAAAACACCCAGAAAAAAAACCACCCAGGACCTGGCCAGTGTGGCTCAGTTGGCTGGAGCATCATCCTATACATTGAAAGGTAGTGGGTTTGATTCCTGGACAGAGCACATTCCCAGGTTGCGGGTTTGATCCTATGGTCAGGACGTGTGTGGGAAGCAACTGATCAATGTTCCTCTCTCACATCAATGTCTTTCTCTCTTTTCCCCCATCTCTTGCCTCCCTCCCTTCCCCTCTCTAAGATCAAAACAAACAAACAAAAACATCCGGTGACCCTCCCCCAAGGCTGGACAAATGCAAAAGGGACAGTTGAAAAGGCACATGGGGCCTATCTGTGTCTTTCCTCAGAGGCCCTGTCCGAGAGCCCACCTTTCCCAGCACAATTCACAGAGTGTACTGAGCTCTACGACTCCTCTATTTTATTTTTTCTGGTTCATGAAGCAATGTTACAGAACAACTCTCCCAGAAAGAAGATGAGGGTAACAGGTTCTGAGAAGAGCCTCTCAGCTGGATGCTCTCCAGCTGAGAAATGGCAGGAACCCCAGGGAACTCTGCTTGCCTCCTGAGCCCAGGCTACTACATATGGCAGATCCTGTGGCCTCAGCACTTCCCAGGTGACCTCTCCTGGCATTCTCATCCTGACCCCGGGTAGGTCCTCCTGCTATTCCATCTTCAAACAAGGCCTCGAGGGCTGGCAGGGTAAATCACACTCTATTACCCTGTGCATGCTTCACTCAGGGCAGTGACTTCCATACAGTCGTTCCAAGCATACCTCGTCCTGCCTGCAAGCAGTGCTCATTACTGAAGCCACCTTACTTAACCCAGATAGGGTTATGCACACACATTTTCTTGGTCAACTAGCAGCAACTAGCTCCTACTTTAAGGGACCCCCATTAGTTTTCAGCACCTGTCCCCAACTTCCCACCTACCCAGGGCTCCCAGCTCTGTAGAGGCAGGAGTTGCCCTTACTTACTTGATCAAATACACATCATACTTCCCAGCGGAGCGGCCAGATTTCCTTTGCTTAAGCTTCCGGGTCCAACCTTCAGGCAGAGTGGGGTCATCATACATGGGTCCCCGGTCGCGAATGATAGAGCGCCGCTGTTTGGGGGAGGCAGAAGCTTCCGGGACGGCTGGGGCTGAGCCTGACCCTTCCGAGGTCTCCGCTTTGCCTGCCTCTGCTGGTTCAGCAGAGTGGTGGGCTGGCGGCTGCAGGGGCTCATGCTTGCTTTCTTCTTTCTTATCCTTCTTCACCTTTTTAAACTTCAGGGGTTTGTCCTTGAGGCCCTGGAGGTCCTGGTCTTCTGACTTTTCTTCCCTGAAGTGTTAAACAAGTATGTAAGTATCACAGAGGACACACCAGTTTGCAGAAAAAGTGAGCATCGGAAGGCTCAAACCGGGGCGGCCCTGCTGGTGGCTCACTCAGGTCTTGATATTCTTCCCTTCAAAGATTTCTTTAGGGGCTTTGGGCTGCTAGTGGTGGTGGCCAACTGCACTCTAGCCACCCTGAGTCCCATTCCTGGTGTGCAGGAAAGTGGCCTGCACAGGTGGCATTTTTCTGAGAGAAACACTATGTGGCTTCTCTGCATGCCTGCCTTGGCAGAGGCCACTTTATGAGCTGCACCTGAGGGCTGACTTGACCACTGGGATAGGGAGCTGTCAGCCCAAAAGGGGGTGGAGCTCCTTTTCACAAAGGCCGGGCTTGGGTGCTACTATAGCTTCTGTATTTTGGGTTTTCTCAAATGTGTACTCAACAAAGAACTGCTGTGGGGCACAGTACAACTTGCTGACAGGCACACAGCGCAGCACTGCACAAAGAGCATACAGGTTTGGAGCCAGCCAACCTGAGCTCAAATCCTGACTTTGCTATTTCCAAACACAGACCTGAGCCTGTTTCCTCATCTCAACGATGGGTACCAACACCCCAGAGGAAGAAAAGTCACAAAGGCATTATATAAATCCTGGCTAACCTGGGCAACCAGAAACCGCTGCACAGGGTCCTGGCATAAGAAAAGTGACCCCAGGTCAGGTAAGCCTTGATCACCAGACCCTCCCTTACAACGCAAGGCAATAGCACAGCCTTGTTGGTGAAAGGAAAGAGCAAGGAGAAAGGCACAGAGGAGCATTCCCCATTTTTCACACTGACAGGGCAGCGCCTTCCCTACACTTCAGTTCCATCGGGTAGGGCCCCTTCCTTGTATACTTCAGAAATGCTTACTTGAGGCCCTGGACTCTAGGATCAGAGTCTGACCATGATGCTCTCATGGCCGGGCTAAGAGGACAAGAAGACAACTGGGGCCAGGGAAGGCTTAGGAAGAATTGTGGGCTCAGAATTAGCCATCTGCGAGTCCCTCAGTTGGCAGCTCATTATGGAAAAGGGCAAGACTATTCCTGTCCTCTGCCCTGTCTTATATAGCTCATGTGGCACCGATCACTGTCCCGTGGCTCGTCTATCCCAAGTGATGTCCCTTCCTGTCCACACTGTGGAGACGTCAATGAAGGCACTGTGGCGTGCACTCGAAATGACTCGAATGATGTGGGTAAGTCACTGAAAGCAGGTTAGCACCAGGACTCACTGGGTGCCATGAAGACATGGCTTCCCTGAACAGCTCAGGTCAGGTGTGGGGACGGATCGTGGTGAGGGTGTGTCCCAGCCCTCCTCAGGCTTACTGAGTTTCCTGGATCTTCTTCAGAAGTTTAGGGCCCCAAGCATGGCTGTCAGTGTCACCCAGATTCAGCCCTTGGCTCACAGGAGACCTTTTCTTGCTGTAAAAGTGGGGTCCCTAACCTGTTCCAGCAGAGCTTATTTTTCAATGCTCCCAGTCTTAGGGAGAAGGAAAACTGCCAGCAGCAAAGTGGTGAATAGACTGGAACCACCACTTCCAAATAGTTCACAGTGCACTGCTCAAGTCCAGGGCTGCTCCCGGAGTCGGAGAGAAACACTGCACCAATGGAAAAGGTCTGGTTTCCTCAGAACTCTCATTTGTGTTCCCTCAATACTTTCACCACCATAAGGTCAAGTACAAGCCATATCACCCAGGAATGCCTCTTAGATACAATCAAGGGTGTTGACGCAATCCCTTCTAGAAATCTACCCTGAAGAGACACCTTCAGAAAGTCAAAACAACAGAGGATGATGTTATTTACAACAGCATTGTTTTTACTAGCCCGGGACTGTGGACAACTCAGACAGCCGTCACCAGGGACCTGCTGACTAGATGACAGCAGGCCCGCACCATGGAGAATGCCCAAAACCACTGGGGAGTGATCCCTAGAATCTACTGTAAGGTAAAAAATGTATACCGCAGGCTGCCTTTTGTGTGAGATAGAAGGGGACTTTAGGAAGCACACAGCAGAAACTAATAGAACAGCCGAGGCCTCTCTGGGTATGCCAGAGCATAATTTCAACTTCTGAATCAGGTAAAAGTTTACATAACGCCAAATAAAATGAAAACAAAAGGTAACAAAATGTCACGACACTGTATATAAACAGAAACTATTAATTATATCAAATTGATGACATACCACAGGAAAAAAAATGATTTATTTCAAATACTTTTGTCCCCAGTGCTCTGTATGTCCTTGGTGGGACATATTCTAAGGCCAACAATGGCACCCCAGGGGCAGGGAACAAGCCTAGTGCCCATGGAAGGGGACCAGGCTGGCCCCTAGGAGAATGAAAAGGACACAGGCACTGAGTGGAAGGGTTCCTTGTCTTGTGTAACGCTGTGACCAGGTGAGTGTGCAAAAGAATGAACTGATTAGAACACAATGAAGAAAATAATCCATGTGATGATATTAGGGGAGAAAAGAGAGAAAGACCTAAATGAAGTGTAAGGGATAGTCATGCGGCCATGTGGGGAAAAGGCTCCAGACAGTGGAGACATGGAGGGACATGGCGGGCTCTGTTGGGTTTTATTCCAAGTGTGATGGAAAGCTTTGAGCAGGGGGCAGGGACAAGGGCTCTTGAAAGGATCACTCTAAACGGACTACTGGAGACCTAAGAGGAAAGCAGGGAGGGGCCCTGAGAAGCCTTTTGCAGTTGTCTTGGTGTGGCCCAGGATGGGGACAGCAGAGGATTGGGGACAAGATCAGGAAGTGAAGCAACACTGCTGGCTGATGGACTGGTGTGGGGGTGAGGGATGAGTTAAGGACCTCGGCAAAGCCTTGAGGGTGGAGTTCAAGAAGAGGAGAACATACATCTTTGGCTACAAAGGTGGGATATCCAGCTGTGCCCAAACTCTGATTAAATGAACTATTTGCTTTTTAAGTTTTTATTGTGATAAAATGTACATAACATAAAATTTATGTTTTTAATAGTTCCTAAGTGTACAATAATGAACTGTTTTGTTATTAAATATTTCTTTAAAATATATTTTTATTGATTTCAGAGAGGAAGGGAGAGAGGGAGAGATAGAAACATTAATGATGTGAGAGAATCACTGATTGGCCCCACACTGGGGATCGAGCCTGCAACACAGGCATGTGCCCTGACTGGGAATCGAACTGTGACTTCCTGGTCCAGAGGTCAGCACTCAACCACTGAGCCATGACGGCCAGGCACTGTTAAATATTTTTAATTGATTTTTAGAGAGAGAGAGGAAGGGAGTGGGGAGAGAGAGGAACATCAATCGCCTGCCTCCTGCACACTCTATACCAGGGATGGAGCCTGCAACCTGGGCATGTGCCTTGATTGGGAACCAAACTGGCAACCTTTCGGTGCACAGGACGATGCCTAACCAACTGAGCCACACCAGCCAGGGCAATAAATGAACTTTAATAGCACTGAAGATGATGGGGAATAAAAGGACCTTTAACTCTATCTGTAATATTCTAATTCTTTAAATTGAAATTACTCAAAACTACTATGACAATATGGTGATTTTCAATTCCGAGCATTAAGGGATACACAGGTGTTTGGTACTTAAAAACAAATAACAAAAGCCCTAAAGCCTGGAAGCCATTATGCTGGGTGTGGAGGTAAAAATGATGCAAAACAGGTAATCCAAATGAGTTTACCCCTGGCTCAGATGCCTGCTCGGTCCCAGGGTGACCTTGAAGGAGGCCTGGCAACTCCCTAAGCACCCCTCCCACACACACACCAGGACGTTACGGGGTTTGCTGAAGCATACACTTTTTCAAAGAAACCAAATAGCCCTCTTCATCCTCCCTCTAATCACAGCATATATATTGTGCATGTGTGTGTGTGTGTGTGTGTGTGTGTGTGTGTGTGTGTGTATGTACGCATGCACATGCACACACATAATCCTGAGTAGGAGGAGAACTGAGCACCTAGTTCACAAGTTCATATATTTTAGAAAAATCACCTATTCAATTCTTCAGTGTCACAGATGGAAAAAAAAAGGAAGTACAACCAGACAAGGGAACTTGTCTGAGGTCACAGTTGAGCCAACGTGTTTTCATTGATACCCTTGACCTGAACCAGACTGCTAAGAGCTGAGATGCCAGAGCAGGATTAGCATAATTCTTTGGTCTTCTAGAGCTCCAAGTTTAGTGTGTGTGTGTGTGGGGGGGGGACGGGACGGGGGGGAGACAGACAAAGAGGTAACAAAGAAATAATGACATCCTCCCCTGTTCCAGGCAGAGGGGAAACCCAGAGATGGGGATTCCTGGAAGAAGTTCTGAGCTTGGTTTTTAAAATTCATGACGAGTTTCACAGGCTGGTCAGGAGGGCTCAAGGCAAGCCAGGTCAGATGAGCAGAGGCAGCAAATCAATAGTCCCTCCTGTCCTCATTATGATGCCCTTCCTGGGAGGGAGACCAGAGCCGCTGGGCCGGCCCTCTCTCCCATCTTCATTTGGGTTAAGATGGTGCTTCTGACAAGCCTTCCCTGGTCTTTCCTCCCACCTCCCATGAATAGGAGCATA
>NW_005371966.1:411970-460855 GCF_000412655.1 Myotis brandtii | reverse complement strand
AGTGTACTTTAAATATCCCCTGGTGATGGGCAACTCCCCCTAGATGTGTGCCTTCTTTACTGTCATTTCCCTGCTCAACACACAGTGAGCGCCAGGGACAGGAATAGCATTTAACAGTCACATGCCAAGTGGCAATCGCAACTCAAATACTGTGGTACCTTTCCTTCTTCTTTTTAAAAAATATATTTTTATTGATTTCAGAGAGGAAGGGAGAGGGGGAGAGAGAAACATCAATGATGAGAGAGAATCATTGATTGGCTGCCTCTGCACGCCCCCTACTGGGGATTGAGCCCGTAACCGGGGCATGTGCCCTTGACTGGAATTAAACCCAGGACCCTTCTGTCCGCAGGCTGAGGCTCTATCCACTGAGCCAAACCAGCTAGGGCCCTTTCCTTTTTTTGATGGCTGTATCCCTGGGGCCATTAGCTTTGAGGAGCAGGGGCTAGCTTAGCACCCAAAGCAAGCAGGCTCTCAGTGACCAAATAATGAATTTCGGCACTACCAGTAGCCTGGTGATCACTGGTGGTTTGGGGTTAGCAGGAGACGAGGCTGGGGCAGTCACCAAGGGCCTTGGTGTCATGCTTGCCCAAGAGCACAGTGATATCTACAGTGATGGGGAGGGAGGGCTCACGAGGGCAGCAGTATGGGAGATGGTTGCACTGGGAGGATGGGTCCCAGGCTTCTACAGATTGGATTCCAGCAATGAGGTGGTCAGATCCACAAACACTCCTTCTAAAACTACCAAAAAGGCTGGACTGAACATCTAGAAGATGTTATAGAAGACAGTGTTTAAAAACACTTACCTACACTCACAAGCTGGCAAGAAATGAAGGAATACATAGGCTAAAGAATAAGGGAAGGAAGGGAAGGTGTCCTGTTTGTTGAAGAAATCTGGCAAGTGCCCCTTAACAAGAGATCAAACTGAGCACTACTGACTGTGGCCAGCCTGCAGAAGTGCTGTGAAGAGTAGGAGCATGGGCACCATCCCATCTTGCAGGAAGGGGGAACTGAGGCCATGAAGAAACAGCCAGAAGAGTCCAAAGGGTCCGCTCCACACAACAACGGGCCTGGACTCTTCAAAATGGTCTGTGGCATGAAAAAAAAGGGGGGGGGGGCTGGGGACTGGTTCTGTTTAAAGGAGACCGAAGAGACAGAACAATCAAAAGCAACAAGCAGCCCTATCTGGTTTGGCTCAGTGGATAGAGCGTCAGCCTGCGGACTGAAGGGTCCCAGGTTCGATTCCGGTGAAGGGCATGTACCTTGGTTGTGGGCACATCCCCAGTGGGAGGTGTGCAGGAGGCAGCTGACCGATGTTTCTCTCTCATTGATGTTTCTAACTCTATCCCTCTCCCTTCCTCTCTGTAAAAAACAAATAAAATATATTTTTAAAAAAAGCAACATGCAATCCTAGACTGGCTCCTGGGTTCGAAGGTGCTAAAAGAGGCAGTAATGAGGCATTTGGGGAATGTAAATATGGTTCCATGTTAGCTCAAAGTGAAATTCCCTGAATGTCATAACTGCATCCTGTGCTCTTAGGAAAGCCATGCTTAAGTACTTAGGAGTGCAATGTTACGATGACTGTGACTAACCCTCCAATGGTAAAGGGTTCAGGGAAAACATATGTTTAAAAGGGAGATGACATCAATATAACTGGAAGCTGTGCTGGTTGACAGTAATATTTTGAAGCAGTTTCAGGAAAGCTTTCTAACAATTAAAGAGAAAGCCTTCACGTTACACAAGTACATTAAGAGAAAAAGCTGGAAACATTGCTGAAGTACCTTCTTTTAGTGGCTCAAAGAACATCTTCCACAGTGTTATGTTCTATATGGTGAAGCTGTATGAATGAAGATATCAAGGTATTTCTCTGTGTTTAAAATAAAATCACTGCTGAAGGAAGCCTTGCTTAGGACCTGACTTTTTAAAAAATATTATTTTTGTTGATTTCAGAGAGGAAGGGAGAGGGAGAGAGAGAGAGAGAAACATCAACGATGAGAGAGAATTGATCGGCGCCTCCTGCACGCTCCACACTGGGGATCGAGCCTGCAACTTGGGCATGTGTCCTGACCAGGAATCGAACCGTGACCTCCTGGTTCATAGGTCAACGCTCAACCACTGAGCCAGGCAGACAGGGCAGGACCTGACTTTTAATGTCAATGAAACAACTCATCTGTGCATTGTGTGGGAAGAAGCACAAGTCAGGGTTATGGTGAAAAATGTTTGGCTGATGGAGATGTTGGGTGCAAATGCCAACAGAGACTTCAATGGCGTGGTGTTCTGTTTTTTTTTTATACAGAATTGTCACTGGTTTTGTTAGTGAACTCTGGGTACCAAATCTCCTAGAGTTGGCATGGTCTACCCTACCTATTTTCCCCTTAACAACTATATTTTATTGTGTGATTTGTAGAACACAAGATTTTTCTCCCCCAGGAATGCATATATCGCATTTAAGCAGAAAGGTTTTCACAAATCTTAAATATCTATGAAGCATGAGAGAAGGCTCTTGGTAATAAAACACCACTCAGTGATTCTGCTGCTACATTAGACCAAATTCTTCCTTAGAGTTGCAGAAATCTTGTTTGGGGGCCAAATCATTTTATCTCAAGGGGTCTGATGGTGAGAACTGCCTGTACTTTAATAATGAAAGTAACCTACAGTAATCCTGCAGAAGGTAGCCTTGGGAGGCTGTACCTGGTGCTCATTTGACCCAAGCCTACTGTACATTACAGGGGAGCAAGCAACCAACAGCTGGCAGGTACAGCTGGCCAGACAATTATGGGAGGACGGACTACTCAATCCCCAAGGCATTCAGATAAAAAAAAAAGGGGGGCTTAAAAGCCAGGTGAAAGCAGCAGCTGAAAGTTTTTCACTTGAAAAACTAGATTCCAATCTAGCCCCTCCCCGAGTGAGCTTCATATAAATTTTCAGAGCCCCAGCAATATCCTGACCTTTCCCAATTCCAGTCATGTTTGCATCATGCCAATTCCAGATGTTATTTCTCAGCACCTTTCATTTCCAGTCATCTATCTCATGGAGCTGCATCAAGAGCCCAAGAACCACAACAAGGTCATGAACTACAAGGACAGGTCAGTGGCCACTTCCCCAAGTCAATGGTCAGGCACCAGAGGAGAGAAATGAACTCCTTACAGTGGCTGCTTCCATCCTGAAGTGTCATTCACTTGGTGCTTCCAATTCTTTCTACTTCCAATATGAGCTGCACAATCTCAGAATCAAGGAAGCTGCTCTGCACAAATCAATAAAGGCAGCGGCACTTTGAGAAGCCAGCTTCAGTCCCTTTAAAGATTTGCGAGAAATCAAACTGCACTGACAGAGTCTCAGTGGTCTTTTATTTGCCCCTCAGTGGTCTTCAGGAACAAAAGAGGGGATGGTGCTTCAGCCTGCAGGCTACAGTGGTAGAACCTGAAATTCAGTGGCCCTGCTCTGAATTCAGTGTACTTTTTAATACCCCAATTTTAGAAGACGCAAGAAACTGTCTACATTTTAAAAGCTAAATAGAACACAGTTTTTGCCATCCAAAGATAGATCCCTCCCCAAATGAAGGCAACCAGCGCCATACGGTAAGTTTCATCTTTATACTATGAGTCCACCACACACGGGGAAAGACAAGCAGGTTTAAACAAACAGTGCTGATGTGGAGAATAGTCAGGCAGTTCCTCAAAAGGTTACACACAGAGTTTCCATATGAACAAACAATTTCATTCCTAGATATAGACTCAAGAGAACTGAAAACAGGGACTGGAACAGATGGATACTTGCATGTCAATATTCAGAAAGGAATGATATACAGTAGCCAAAAGGTAGAAATGACCCAAGTGTACATGGACAGATAAATGGAGAAACAAATGTGGTCTATCTATGCAATGGAATATAATTCAATCATAAAAAAGGAAATTCTGACACATGCTACAACATGGATAATTATTGGGAGACTTTATGCTCAGTGAAATAAGCCCTTCACAAAAAGACATATTGAATAATTCCATTTATATGAAATGTCCAGAATAGGAAAATCCACACAGACAGAAAGTATATTAGTCATTGCCAGGGACTAGGGGTAGTAGATAACACGGAGTGACTGCTAGCGGGGTACAGGGTTTTGTAGGGGTGATGAAAATGTTCTGGAACTAGCTAGAGGTGATACTTGCACAGCATTGTGAATGTATTAAATGCCACTGAACTGTACATTTTAAATGGATGAATTTCATGGTGTGTTAATTATTTTTTAAAAATATGTCTTCATTTATTATATATAGAGAGAGGAACGGAGATGGAGAGAGAGAAACATTGATCAGCTGCCTCCTGCATGTCCCCCACTGGGGATCGAACCTGCAACCTCTGGTTACATGAGATGATGCTCAACCAACTGAGTCATACAGGCCAGGGCTCATGGTATGTGAATTATACCTAAATTTTTGTAATACTCCACTAAAATGACAGTTGACTTCACCAATTACCCTAAATCATAAAGGTAGGTTTTATGATTCCCATGCAGTACTCAGAACCCACAGCTGGCTCCAAGTGAGCCTGTCTGGTTGCAGGCACAGAGCCCAGGCAAGCAGCTCTGTCATTTATCCCAGAGAAAGAGCCAAGCCCAGTATGGGGACCTAGGGTGACACGTGCTAGACTGGACCAAGCCCAGGACATGGTAACAATGCCAGTCAGAAAGGAATTTAGCTCAAGAAGTTTAATGACAAGGCATTTAGCCAAGTTGAAGGTTGTTGGCTAAATTTTCTGAGGGCATTTGATCAATTTTTTTTATTGTGGTAAAACACACATAACATAAAATTTACCATTAGCAGCACTTAATACTTCACAATGTCGTGCAACCATCACCACTACCTAGTTTCAGAACAGTTCATCACCCATGGAGGAAACCCCAATTCCATTAAGCAGTCATTCCCCCAGTTCCCCTTACTCCCAGCCCCTGGCAACTACTAATCTCTTTTCTATCTCTATGGATTTGCCACTTCTGGACATTTCATATAAATGGAATCATACACTATGTGGCTTTTTGTGATGGGCTCCTTTCACTCAGCATGTTTTCAAGGTTCATCCATGTTGTAGTATGTATGAGAACATCATCCCTTCTTGTGGTTGAATAACATTCCATTATATGGAAATACCACTTTTTTATCCAGTCTTCTGCTGATGAACAACTGGGTTGTTTCCTATGAACATTTGTGTACAAGATTTTGCACAGATGTTATGTTTTCAATTCTCTTGGGTCTATACCTAGAGTGGAATTGCTGGGTCATAGGGGAACTCCATGTTTACCTTTTTGAGGAACTGCCAGATTGTTTCCCATGAGGTTTCCTTTGGGGGTGATGAAAATGTTCTGGAACTAGATAGGAGAAAAATGGGGCAGCAGAAACTGCTTTCACTCTGGAATGCTTAGCAGACAGGGGCAAGCTTTAAACAGAAGTCATTACAGCAAGAATGCTGGGAACAGTGCGGGGGTGTTTCATTTCACCTACTCACTCATTTAATAGCTAACATTACTAGAGCACCTTCTAGGTACCATGCAGGAGATGTGCTAGAGGCAGGGGTGTTACAGCAAGACACGCTTTCTACCTGCATCCATTTCTTCTTTCTCCTGGTGTGGTCACTCTTCTATGGCAGATAGTCAATAATGAAATCATAACTATTTTGATTAATGTTGTGAAAGGGGAGATACTAAAAGCTAGGGGAACCCAATAAGGAGCCAGGCAAAAGCCCCAGAATATGGATGTGATAGTGACACTGTGATCTGAGGATGTGGGATCACTGTGGGTGGAGGAAGGATCAGGCCCAAAGCTGATAAAGTCGTGGATCACAACTGAAACCCAAGCAGGGTGGCTTCCCCAGCTGCCCCACAAAGGCTTGTATTGTTAGACTTTGCTTTCCATTCTCTAGCCTCCCCTCATAGCAACTTCTCTTCCATCATGTTCCCCAGTGCCGTGAGCACACCCTTCAGCATGCTCATGGAGATTCTCTGTCCCCATGACAAATATCTAGTCTTCAAGGTCCCAACAGCTGGTCTCCATAGGCACTTACATGTGCCTGCCTTTTTGGTCCCCACCGCTGATCCTCCCTCTCACCATTTTCTGTTGACACCGTTTTCTTCTTACCTTTGTATTCTTTTATGTAAACAAATTTTACAGACTTTTATCAAGTGTCAGCTGCTTTTACTAAAGAACAGAATATTTGCCAAAATAAAATTTTAATACAGAGGCAACATATTTGGGGGGTGGGTGGAGGAAGGGGCAGAAAGGAGATCTCCAGTAACAGAAGAGAGAACTCTGCATAAGAGTCAGCTTACTTGGTCTGAATATCTCATAACTAACTTGAAGTGAATGGCCTTGTTTTCATTATTGTGCCTTTTACTAGCATAGGTCACCCCACATCTGCTTGCCTGACAAGCTTTTGTTTTCTGATGATGATATCTGAGCCCATTGAAATGATCAACAAAATAGAAAACAGGGAAAATCTCTCTACCAGTGTTGGCAAACAAGAAGGGTGCCACCAATGACTGAGGCACTTTTTGAGAAACTGCTGTAAGATGTGGTGCGGTAGGAGTCAATGTTAGAGAAGTTCTGCTCTCACAGTTCTACCACACTAAAACATTGGGGGGCCGGAGGACCCGCTAGGGAGGTCTAGGAATAAGACTCCTAACAGAGCCCTAGGAAATCTTCAAGGTCAGAACAACAGGACCTCGGAGCCAGGCTGGCTGAAGTGCAATTTGCTGGTGGCAAATGAAGGGCCTGGAGCCTGATAGTGCCATACATGGAAAGGATGGTGACAGGCTGAGGGGTTCCCCTGGGCACTGCTGAGAGCAGGGGAGGGGCAGAGAAGGGTTGTGGCGCTCCAGTGACTCTGCACTGCTGGAACACCCAGAAAGAGATACACAGATATGGATCCCACTTGTCTCAGCAACCTCCACAGTAGCATCCTGGGGATCCATTCTACCCCCAACCCAGCTTCTGACAACAGGGTTCTAAGCCACTAGGAAGCAGCAGGCAAATAGCAGGGACTAGGTCTCTGTCCCATAAACAACTCCGGGGACTGGCTAAAAAAAGTAGTAACACGCTTGGTGACAAGACAAATACAAACATATCAGTTACTTGTCTGTGTACAAACACTAATTGGGTAGAAAATACAACAGGAAGATTGTCCTTCCAGTCAAGATCCCAATGGAATTCCCTTTGGAACCTGACATTTACCTAGAATAAGTATCTGTGAACGGCCAAAGAAAATATGGGGGTATGGGGCTGTGAATTGCTTCTTGTGGTCATTGCATCCAACACCACACAACAAACTTGATTTCACATGGATCAGAGACTTAGAATCAAATGACAGGTTACAACTTCCCACAGAATTGCTCTCCTTATCTCCCTCTATATAAAAGCCTAAGCGACCACCGCAACTGAAACAACCAAACGGACCGACAGGCTGCGTGGGGCGACCAGGCTGGTAGGGGGGGCAGTGAGGGCCGACCAAACGACCGAACAGCAGGCTGCATGGGGTGACCAGGCTGGCAGGGGGGCAGTTGGGGGTGACCAGGCTGGTGAGGGGGGCAGTTAGGAGCAACCAGGCCAGCAGGGAGGCAGTTGGGGGTGACCAGGCCAGCAGTGGGGGCAGTTAGGGGTGATCAGGCAGGCAGGCAGGTGAGCAATTAGGAGCCAGTGGTCCCAGATTGTGAGAGGGATGTCTGACTGCCGGGTTAGGCCCAATCCCGGCAGTCGGACATCCCCCGAGGGGTCCCAGATTGGAGAGGGTGCAAGCTGGGCCGAGGGGACCCCCCCCTTCCCGTGCACAAATTTCTTGCACCGGGCCTCTAGTCCCTAATAAAATAAGAAATAAAACGAAGGTGGGGAGGAGGAATGTGAAGGGAAGAATTCATCACACATAGGAAGGGGTATAAAATCGAACTCAGTACATTTCAAAACCCAGCAGCCTAGAAAAGGATTCCAAAGGACAAAGCAGCAACAAGACTGAGCTCCTGTCCTTGCCTCATCCCCAGAAGCCATGCTAGGGAGTCAACAATACCCTGAGACCTCTAAGCCAACAAGCTGGAAAGAAGCAACTGGGTGGGAATCAGTAACTTTTTCCTTTTTGGCCTAGGAACTACTGCAGCTCCTAACTGGGAGGTGCGGGACAAACGGGTCAAGTGCCTGTGAGCCAGGCTGGCTCTGGGGGAAGCAACTGCTCTTGGGTACACACGGACTCAGGGAACCACCTGGAGCCTGAGGTGTCCCCATTCCGCACCCCTACAGGAATGGCATACATGTCCTTCAAGCAGCTGGAGTGAGCCTTTGTGTAAGACATTTAGCACAATTCTTAGGACAGAGAGAAGAATCTAGATACTGCCAAAGACTATCCCTCACTACAGCACCCGCAGTGTGCAGCTTCTCTCTCACCACAGGATAAAGAGCTCACCATAGCCCAGGGGGGAGAAGCAGTGAGAGCCGATGCCAAGAGTCTGGGAAGAGAGGGCCAAGAATTTCCCCTCTGTACCAAAGCAAACAGAATGACTGCATGGAGCCATCCAAGCCTGAGCCCAGATGACAGGACATGACATGGTAACTCTGCAAACATATTATGGCCAGAAGGGGAAAAAAGGGAGACAGGGAAGGAGATGGCTCAGGAAAGGCAAAGTCCTCCACAGGGAAGAGAAGGAAAGCCCCCACCACTTTATAAGAACATGTTCTCAATAGAAGTTCAAAGATGAGATGATAAAACAGTAAGGTGAAAGGGCAAATTCCCAACCTAGAGAAACAAACTGCAGACCAAATCCCTTCATTATGGAACTCATAAATACATTTTAAAAGAGCATAAAACAGAATATACATAACTGAAAATCAAATCAAACAAACAGTGAATGCAGATGAAAAAATAAAAAGCAATTAGAGCCAAGCTAATAGCATCAGAAAAAAGGCAAAGCCAATCTAACGGAAGGATAACTTGTATCCCCGTGGTAGGAGACCTCCAAAACAGAAAAGATACCATCAAAGATATTTTATAAGAGAACTGACCTGAAACGAAGACCAGCTGCATATGCAGCTCGAAAGAACACATTGTGTTCCCATGAAAATGTGATAAAGAACACTCAACAGTGACACTCTGGTCAACTTCCTCAACTTCAAGGATAAAAAAAGAATTCTTCAGGCACCCTGAGGGAAAAAGCAAATGACTTCCCAGGGGGGGAAACATCAGAAGACCAGAAGTATGTAACATCTACGAAGTTCCAAGATAGTTCAGTGCAGTGGTAAGGAACACACACACACACACACACACACACACACACACACACACACACACGGTCAGAGGTGAGGCCTGAGAGATGGGCAGGGGCCTGATGCCTGAGTGAGGCCTCCCTGAAGTGAATCTGACCCCAGATCTGAAGGAAGTGAGGGATGAGGAAGGAGGTCATATAAAGAGGGGCCTAGGCATAAGGAGCAGCAAGAGCCAAGGCCCTAACCCCAGGTACAATCTGGCATTTTCCAAGAAAAGCAAGAGCGAGGGGATGGAGCAACATGATCAAGGTAGAGAAAATGCACTCAAAATGAGCCCAGCTGGCGTGGCTCAGTGGTTCAGTGTCGATCTATGAACCAGGAGGTCACAGTTCGATTCCTGGTCAGGGCATATGCTTGGGTTGTGGGCTCGATCCCCAGTAGGGGGCATGCAGGAGGCAGCTGATCAATGATTTTCTTTCATCATTGATGTTTCTATCTCTTTCTCCCTCTCCTTTCCTCTCCGAAATCAATAAAAATTTTTTTTTAAAAAATGAGCCCTAACCAGTTTGGCTCAGTGGATAGAGCGTCGGCCTGCGGACTGAAAGGTCCCAGGTTCGATTCCGTCAAGGGCATGTACCTTGGTTGCGGGCACATCCCCAATAGGGGGTGTGCAAGAGGCAGTTAATTGATGTTTCTCTCTCATCGATGTTTCGAACTCTCTATTCTTCTCCCTTCCTCTCTGTAAAAAATCCTATCTGTCCAGATTATTGGCGGCAAGCAATGGAGGTCAACTCTAGCTGATTTAAAGACAAGGACTTGATTAAAAGGCTATTGGAAGATAGAAGGTGGTGATGTTTGCACAATATGAATGTACTTAATACTACGAAACTGTACACTTAAAAATGGTAAATTTTATGTTATATGTATTTTACCATAAAAACAAATTGGGGGAAAAGGCTTACTGGGTGGCCAGAGAATCCCTAGTGTTGGAGGAACAAGTTTTGAGCTAAGTTGGCTGGGAACAATATTCCAAATCCTGCTGCCAGGCTGGCACAGGGCAGCCAGCACTGCCTCTGCCATCCTGCAGGGGCAGCACTGGCCACAGGCCACTGGGGTCCTCCCTGCAGCCCTGACACTGAGCAAGGACTTCTCTTGCTGCCCACCCTTCTTTCCCCAGGCAGGTAGGTCTGAGTGGTAGAGCCTGGGCACATGCCCATACCCTCCTGTAGCACTCAGGTCTTTTAAAAAAAAATCTTTTAAATGTTTTTACTGATTTCAGAGAGAGGAAGGGAGAGTGCTAGAGAGATAGAAACATCAATGATGAGAGAGAATCATGGACTGGCTCCCTCTTGCACACTCCCTACTGGGGATGGAGCCTGCAACCTGGGCATGTACCATGACTGAGGATTAAACCGTGACATCCTGGGTCATGGGTAGATGCTCAACCACTGAGCTACACTGGCCAGATTGAGGCTATTTTTTTTGGGTAAAGGACCAGAGAGCAAATATTTTCTGTTTTGCTATCTGGTGCCCTGCAGGTCACACGGTCCTTGTCACAACCACTCAAATTGCGGTGCAGTGGGGAGAAAGCACAGGCAATGCTTAAAGTAAGGGGTGGGGCGGGACTGCAATAAATTTTGTTTTACAAAAACAGGTAGTGGGCCAGATTTGGTTTTGGGATGTAGTTTGCTGATAGCTGCCCCAGCTGAAAGGGAACCTAGGAAGAGACTACAGTTAGAGGTCACTTGGCCTCCCATCAAACTCATAAGGTAAGATGATTCCTTCAAACACAGAATGGGGCTCAGATGTGAGATAAGGTGGCCAAGGAAAATACAATCGACTATGCCATTGATGCTGTACAAGGTGAGGTCCCGGAAGAGACACAAGGTTTCCGGGAGGGAATAACCATGTCAAAAGGAGGACTTGCCAATGGCCACAGCAATGTGGACATCCACTGGGGGCTGAGACTGTTCTGTGGAATGTGGGGAAGAAAGCCTCTGTGGAGTGGGGCTGAGCAAGAGTGGGAGGTGAGGCGATGGGATGGTGAGTAGCCAACTCTTGAAGAGCATGGCCAATGGGGGAACAGAGAACAGGGCAGGAGCGGAGGAGGCAGCACTCAGTGAAGATATGAAATTCTAAAACATGTTTGCAGGGTGATGGGCATGATTCATGAGAGGAGTGAAAACTGACAGAGTCCCAAGGAACACAGAACCTGAGAGCTAGGAGCACAGGAAGTCTTTGTCACTAGCAGAGCTATTACAGCTCCGTGGGTGGAACAGTTTCCAGTGATGACAAAGTCCAGGCTGTGACAGTGGCAGTGGGTGGCTGAGGTCACAGGAGCAGAGGTGGTCAAAGAGATGGGGAGCCAGGTGTTATGAGGGCCATCTATGCGCACACTTAAGTCACCTGTGGGATGGAAAGGACTGGGTCAGAGAGACAAAGACTGTGGGTCTGGCACTGAATCCTCAATGGAGGGGGACTGTTTGGGGCGGTGAGCAAGCCTATGACAGGGAGTGTGTGGGCTTGGAAAGCTGAGTGGAATGAACATCTCAGCATGCTTTAAAATATATATTTGATTTCAGAGAGAAAGTGAGAGGGAGAAAGCAATAGAAACATCAATGATGAGAGAGAATCATTGATAGGTTGCCTCTTGCATGTCCCCTACTAGGGACTGAGCCCGCAACCCGGGCATGTACCCTGACCAGGAATCGAACCGTGACCTCCTAGTTCATAGGTCGATGCTCAACCCTTGAGCCACGCATGCTGAGCCTTTTTAAAAATATGGTTGATTTTAGAGAGGGAGGAAGGGGGAGGAGAGAAGAGGAGGGAGAGAGATAGGGACACATTGATGTGAGAAACATTGAGAGGTTGCCTCTGAGACCAGGAATTGAACCCGCAACCTAGGTATGTGCCCTGACCGAGAATCAAACCCGCGACCAGTGGGATACACAGACCATGCTCCAACCAACTGAGCCACCCAGCCAGGGCTCAGCATGCTTTCTTGACAGTATGTATCATGAATGTGGAAGACACAGCTTCTCCTCCTGCCTGGGGTACATGGGCCATGACAGTTAATAGGCTGCTCTCTTGGTATGAAGTGGGAGCAAGAGAGGAGGGATCTAACCCGGATGGGGCCTGGGGGCTTGGGAAGGACTTTCTGCAGGAAGAGATACCTGAGCTGAGTCTTCAAGAATAAATAGGAGGAGGAAATGCAGCAGGGAAAACACGGATAGAGAGCAGTTCTGTGTGGCTGAGGGGTACACCTATGAGAAAAGGGGAGGCAACAGGAGCCAGAAAGAGGCATGGGTCACATTAGGGGCCTCAACACCATTTGAAGACATGGGTGCCACTCTCAGGTTTAAAGCAAGGGAGTGATATTTGACTCCAGGGACTGCATGGAAGACAGAAATGTGTAGGAGAGTTAGTAAGTTATTGTAGGAGTCCTAGAGAGAGATGAGGGCTTGAACCAGGTGAGTGGAGGAGGGATGAAAAGAGAAGTTGGAGAAATAAAGAAACACAGGGCAGGGCTGTCTGGCTCCTGGGATGTGGGCAGTGATGGGCAGGTCAGGAGACTCGGGTTCTCAGCGTGCATGACTGGTGCTGTTATCAAGTGTGACACAGAGCAGAGGACACGGGGTTTGGCTGATAGGTCTTTTGATCTAACCACCTTATATAGGGAGAGGCAGGGATGTGGTAAGGCAAGCAGTGAGTTGAGAACGGGAGGGAGAAAAAAGGACAAAAACCTTCAAATTTTACCTTGCACGGTAAAATCTGACTAAACTGTACGTACACCCCATGAGCCTTTTTTCTGACATGAAGCAAAAACAAGTTCTATTTCCTTCATACTTCATTTTAGTGCTCTCTGTCGCCACCTAATGGGATGTCAGCTGAAACCCAAAGATTCACCTGGGGACTGTCAGGTGGGCAACAGAAGGCTCCTGACAGAGTAGCCGCCCAGGTCGGGCAGGCGTATGGGACAGTGCCCGGGTGGAGCTAACTTTAGACATCTGACAACACCTCTAGGGTCCACGGGACTATCTTATGGAAGATCAGAGGTACCTGGGGTTAACAGAGACATTCACTTGTTAATACCTTGTTCAACATAAGGTTATTTTCCACAGATGTGCTTCAACCTTTACTTCTCTGTACTCTCAGGATCAACCATCAAACTGAGCCATGCTCCGGGAACCACTGTGTAGATGTGCATGAAACTGTTATATGGTGGGACAAAAATTCCAGGACACTTGAGCCTCGTTGAGCTCAGTTTTTGGTTCTAGTATTTAACGTGTCACCTCTAGGTCTAGATGGACTTACTCCTTGCTGCTGCCTTCTTCCCACAGTCCCGCATACCTACAAATGTTATTCACTTGAATAAGAAGTGTAATAAAGGCCATTTTACTGTTACTAGAGGTAACAAGGGGAAGCTGTAGTGGACGAGCAGAGGTAGTCACTGCTCTCAGTGGCTTCAGCCGAGCAGGGGGCACACGCAGCAATAGTAACTTCACCGTCATCTGGGACTGCTTGGAGAGAAGTCCACAGGAGCCTCAATGCAGGACACAGAGCCCAGTGCAGGGGAGGGGACAAAGAGATGAGGGCCAAAGAGTATGACCTGGTTTAACTCCCCTTTTAGCCAGTGAAGAGCTGCAAGAAGGAAATCAACATTTTCACATGCCAAGGAAAGGCACTAAGGTAAATGCTTGAGTCTGGTTAAGTTCTCACCTGCGGAGTTTGTGTAAGGATGAGTCTGCCTCTTGAGCTGGTGTGGATTCCATGAGTGGATCCTGATCAGGCAGGCAAACAGCAGCTCGTCCAGAACCACTGCACGTGGAAGGACAGAGTAGAGAAGCGATCCTAGGGGCTGACCAACGGGGAGATGGAGATCATGAATATAAACTGCTCTTTTGGAAAGTTTGGCACAGAGAAGATGCAGGGCATCCAGAGGTAAGGGGTAGGGAGCCAACAGAAGGCCAAGATAGAAGATATGCTAAATTTGCAATGGAATTTAAGGTACATTTAAAAGGACGTTTACTGTTTTCATAACATGGATATATTAGTCTGTTTGGGCTGCCGTAACTAAATATCACAGACTGAGTGGGTTAAACATTATAAATTTATTTCTCACAGCTCTAAGGCAGGAAGTCCAAGAGAAAGGTGCCGGCAGATTCGATGTTTGGTGGACCCTCTTTACTGGCTTGCAGCCAGCTGCCTTCTCACTGTGTACTCATGGCACATTAACAGACAGCAAGCGAGCTCTGTGTTGTCTCTTCTTATAAGGACACTAATTTCATGATTAGTTCCACCCTCATGACCTCATATAACTTTAATTACCTTCCAAAGGTCCCGTCTCCAAATATTATCCCATTGGGAGTTTGGGTATCAACTTGTGAATTTGAGGGGAACATAAACACTTTAGTCCCTAACAATGTTCTATTATTAAATGAAAAATATAACTGCAGGGTACGGCACTACATATACTATGTGATACCAATTAAAATTTAATCCAAAAGATGATAGTATAACAATTTGAATTTATTTAATGCTAAACTGTATACTTAAATGGTTAAGAAGGTAAATTTTATGTTATGTGTATCTTACCACAATTTTAAAAAAACAATCTAAGAGGAGGCAAGAAAGAAAGAAAAGAAAATGTAGAAAAACTGGAATGCACAAAATGAAGTGGTATAAACAAATATAAATGCATCAGTAATTAAATACATGTCAATGGATGAAAGACAGAATGGATTTTTAAAAAAATCTAGCTATTTATCACTTTTCAAGAGTTACATCTAACACATAAAGATACAAAAGGGAGGAAAATGAAAAGAGGCAGTGCTGACCAAAAACACAGGTAGTGCAGTGCTATTATTATCCAACAAAGTAAAATTGAAAGCAAAAGCACTGTTAATTATAAAGAGGGTTACTTCATAATGCCAAAAGTTCAATTTACCAGGAAAATAATATAGCCCCTAAAAGGCCTTAAAATAAATAATAAAGGCAAAATTAACAAAGCCCACGGAGAAACTGATGTGACCATCAACATGCCAGGAGACTCTGACAAATGTTCCCCAGCCATGGGCAAATCAAGCAGACAAAAATAACAGTAGAAGAGAGGATGGACAAGACGAGGTGATGCGCTGCAGGCTTCTGCATCCCTGCCTGGCAGCTGTATGCTCTATTCAAGCAGTCATGCACTTGTCAACAAGTTGCGAGGGCTGGTGTCACACATACCAAGTCCTCAGACTACAGTGCAGTTTAGCTAGAACTTGAGTTTTTAAAACAGGAACTAGGAAAAGACCACAAAGCCATGTGCTTAGAAATTTAAAAAATACATTTTTAAATAATTTGTGGTTCAAAGAGGAATCATAAAGGAAATTATAAAAACCCTTTAAGCTGACTTAAAGTTGTAGTACTACACATAAGAAAACTTGCTGGATGCAGCTGAAATAGTTTGAGGGTCAGCTTTAAATGCTTATATTTGAAAAGAAGGCTGGAAATTAATGAGCTAAGTTTACAATTTGAAAAGTAAGAAAAAGGTCCGGCCGGTGTTGCTCAGTGGTTGCATTGACCTATGAACCAGGAGGTCATGTTTTGATTCCCGGTCAGGGCACAGCTCCAGGGTGGGGGCTCAGTCCCAAGTGTGGGGAATGCAGGAGGCAGCCGATTAATGATTCTCTGTCATCATTGATGTTTCTATCCCTCTCTCTCCCTTCCTCTCTGAAATCAATAAAAATATTTTTTTAAAGAAAGAAGAAAAAGAAAACCAGAGAACATACCCCAAGAAAGTAGAAGATATAATACAGATAAAAGTAGAATTTAAAAAACTAGAAAGCAGACATAGAGTAATACAGGACAATAATGCCCAAAAGTTCACTCTTAAAAGATAATAAAACTGACAAAGTTCTACTAAGACAAGGAAAAAGGGAGAAGGTGCAAGCAAAGAATTCTAGAATGAAAAAGGAGACATAAATACAGATATTACAGAGGTTTGCAAAAAAGAGATACAACTTCATGCTAATGAATTTAGTAACATAGACAAAATGGACAAAAATATACCTGACCCGAGCAGTGCAGGGAAAATAAAAATAGGTTTCCAAGTGTGTGTACATGCACGTGCACAGAACATGTCAAAAACATACAAAGGATCCTGGAAGCAGCTGTACCCTAAAGAGGAGCTTGGGTGGTAGCAGGGGCACTCACAGACCAATCATTACTCTAGAGTTTGCACTTCCTGAGTTGTGAACTGTGTGGTGAGTCACCTGCTCAACAGTGGATCCACATGTGCCCGTAGACAAGGAAAGGCCTCACCTGGTTGCATGTGCAGGCCGGCTCAGTAGGTGGGGAGCAAGCTGTGCAGCAGGAGCAGATCCCAGTATTAGCTGGCACTAGGTCTTTTCTTTCTGTCTTTTTAATCTTTACAAATTTGGTAGGTGATAATGGCATCATCTTTGTTTTCATTTGTGTCTCTTTGATTATCACTGAGGCAGAACTCTTTTCCTACATCTTCATTAGCCACCTGTATCTCTTCTTTTATGAATTTCTTGTTCATTAGTGGTGACTAATGGTAAGTCAGTAATAAACACTGTTGCATTCATGTTTAGACTAAAAAGGAAATTTAAAAATCTGCACAAATATACTCACAATAAGTGATTGCTGAATAGCCCAAGATAACTGTCCCAACTGCTGGGTTAGAGGCACTTAATTAAGCCTAAGATGAGTTGTTGAATGGTGATATGCAGCTGAATTGTTTTCCCCAATCCAAACACTTCAAACTCGCCCAAATCCCATGGAATTACACCCAAGCATGCATTCATTCATTCACAGAACAGCCTCTGTTTGCCAAGCACTGTGCTTTGATGAGAGGCCAGGGTCTGTTGGAGAGCCTCGTTCAATGGGCACCAGCGGCACTTCCCACCCTTCTTTACCCTCTTTCCAGAGGGCCATTTTAGCTGTTATCAGTACTGCTAAATTACTAGCCCATTATTCAAATGATATAGAACCAATCCAAAAGCTCAGACCAGGACATTTTCCCAATACTTTCACAATCACTGCTTTACATACAGTCTCACTGAATGCTCAGCAACATATTAAAGTAGTTAACCAAAGGCAATACAGGCTCAAGGACAGAAAAAGCACTTGACAACTAGTAGGTATAAAAGCTGAGATTTAATCCTGAGGGCAACATGGCTCAAAAAGCCTATGCTCCTCTTCTATCCTGAGATAAAAATTTGAAAGCACGTTTTTTTCCTTGCCCATACATCAAGGACCTGGGTTGCAAGCAACAGAAACCAACTCCAGCTAACTGCAATTACAAATGAGTTTTGTTTTTTGTGCAGATCTGGAGATGGAGAGAAGACTAAGCCCAGAAAAGTGTTTTCATAACTGAAAACTAAGCTCAGAAAAGCAGCCACACAACTGAAAACACAGCCAAAGTGCACTAAAGGGACTATCTGGTTGGGAAACCCATCCTGGGCATCACCAGATCATCTCTGGACATTAGCCACCACTGCTTGCTTTCTGATGCATACCAGTAAGAAGAAACTGTCCCTGGAAGTTGCTTTCCCTTCCTGGGTTCAAGAACCATAGGCTAGCGAACAGATCTGAACCCCATCTTGCATCCAGAACCATCAGAGAGAAATAAATGATTGCTTTGTTATAGTCACTATTTGTTCCTCAGTTAAAAAAAAAAAAAGATAGATGTGGAAATGGAAATGATTGAATGGTCTGTAGGGTAAGCTGGCAAGTCCCTATTGCCCGTTCCCCATGCTCTCCTTCTTTCTACCTGGAGAGGAGGATGCAATGGTTAGAGCTGCAAGTGCCATCTTGTAACTATAGGCAACCTTGAAAATGGAAGTCTCTTGCTCAGGGTGATGGAGGAAGAAGATTGAAGGGTTCTGGATCCCAGATACTGACAGAACCACTGCAGTGGCCATGGACAGCCTGCCTCCAGACTTCAGGGCACATGAGAGAAGAGGACACCACAAGTCTCCAGTCCCATATTTAGGCTTTCTTAAGTAGAAGCCAGGGTCCACCTGTCTCTTACCTAAGATCCACACAATGTGGGTTTCTTTTCCAAAATTGTAAAAAAATTGTTGACAGTATTACAGATGTCCCCCATATCCCCTTCCTTTGCACCCCCCCGTCCCCGCCCTACCCCAGGCCTTCACCACACTATTGTCTGTGTCCATAGACTATGCATATCCTATATAATAAAAGCCTAATATGCTAAGTATCTAGTTGTCGGTTGTCCATTCAACCAATCAAAGCATAATATACTAATGATATGCTAAGGCCACTCAACCACTAGCTATGATGTGCACTGACCACTAGGGGGCAGTCAACCAGTTGCTATGACGTACTCCGACTGGTAGGTTAGTTTGCTGCTGGGGTCCCGCTGATCAGGACTGAGTGAGACGGGCCGGACACGCCCTGGAGCCCTACCGCAGTCCCTCCCTGGCTGGCCAATCTCCTGCATTCCTCCCCGGCCCTGATTGTGCACCGGTGGGGTCCCTCGGCCTGGCCTGCACCCTCTCGCAATCTGGGACCCCTCGGGGGATGTCAGGGAGCCGGTTTTGGCCTGATCCCGCAGGCCAGGCCGAGGGACCCTACTGGTGCACGAATTCGTGCACCGGGCCTCTAGTATACATATAAACTCTTTGGTTAATCTCTTCTCATCCCCGCTCCCTGCTCCCCTCTGAGATCTGTCAGTCTGTTCCATGCATCCATGCATCTCGACCTATTTTGTTCATCAGTTTACTGTGTTCATTAGATTCCACATATAAGTGAGATCACATGATAGTTGTCTTTCTCTGACTGGCTTATTTCACTTAGCCTAATACTCTATAGGTCTTTTACCTCCTTGGTTAAGTTTATTCCTAGGTATCTTATTTTTGTTGTAATGGTAAATGGAATTTTTTTTTTTTTTAGTTTCTCTTTCTGAGAGTTTATTATTGGTGTATAAACATGCCATCGCTTTCTAGATGTGAATTTTGTATCCTGCTACTTTCCCAAATTCGTTTATTAAGTCTAGTAGTTTTTTGGTGGAGTCTTTAGGGGTTTCTATGTACAATATCATGTTATCTGTGAATAATGACAGTTTTACTTCCTCCTTTCCAATTGAATGCCTTTTATTTTTTCTTCTTGTCTGATTGCTGTGTCTAGGACTTCCAGAACTATGCTGAATAAGAGTGGTGAAAGAGGACATCCCTGTCTTATTTCTGTTCTTAAGGGAAACATTTTTAGTTTTTGCCCATTGATTATAATGTTGGCTATAGGTTTGCCATAAATGGCCTTTTTAAAAAATCATTTATGCGCGTTTATTCCAATACTGCTGGCAGTATGGGAGAGCAGCAGGTCATCCACAAAAATCTGCTCTGCAGCCCCCCATAAGCCAGCTGCATATATAGGGTAGGACAAGGATTACATGGGGAAGCAGGGACTACAGGCATGGGGAAGTAGGAGGCTGGGGTGGGACTCCATTGTCTGGGCAACAAGGTTGTTCATCTTTCTAAATGGCCTTTTTAAGAAAGTATATTTTTATTGATTTCAGAGAGAGAGGGAGAGATAGAAACACCAATAATGAGAGAGAACCACTGATTGGCTGTCTCCTGCATACCCCACACTGGGGATCGAGTCCACAACCTGGGCATGTGCCCTGACCGAGAACCAAACCGTGACATCTCGGTTCTTAGGTTGACACTCAACCACTGAGCCACACTGGCTGGGCAATATGGCCTTTTTTATGTTGAGGTATATCCCACTATTTAAACTCTGCTGAGAGTTTTCATCAAAAATGGGTGCTAGATTTTTGTCAAATGCTTTTTCTGTGTCTACTGATAGGATCATGTGATTTTATCTTTAAAAAAAAGATTTTATTGATTTTTTAGAGAGGAAGGGAGAGGGATAGAGAGTTAGAAACATTGATGAGCGAGAAACATCGATCAGCTGCCTCCTGTACACCCCCTACTGGGGATGTGCCCGAAGCCAAGGTACATGCCCTTGACCGGAATCGAACCTGGGACCCTCCAGTCCACAGGCCGACACTCTTATCCACTGTGCCAAACTGGTTAGGGCAATCCTTCATTTTTTTATGTGATGTCTCACATTTATTGATTTATGAATATTGTACCAGCCTTGCATCTCCAGAATAAATCTGCGTGATTCTTTTAACACAGAAAAAGTATCAAGGTGCTTAGAAGCAAAACAAACAAACAAAAAGGTACAACAAAATGTTCATGATAAACCATATGTAAGCTTTACTCACTACACAGTTTTTTCACTAAGTTATCACAATCACTATAACTCAAGCTACTGAAAAATGACAAAATAAATTCTGAAATTCTTTCTTCCTATTTCTGTCGGCTAAAAATGCAGCCTTTGAGTTGTTTATAAGTGAATACAAGAGACAAAAATAAACCTATATAATTCAGAATGTACTGAGGACAACACAAATGCCTTCTATGTGATAAGCTACCAGCATTATTTATTCAAAGAAAACTTGCCTCACTGCAAAAATATGTAAAACTTAAAAATAAAACAATTAACAACACAACACACCACCTCCTACAATACCAGATTGCTTTCCTTTCCTTCATAGTATGGGTGTCATAACCTGACCAGAACAAAACAAAACATTGTTTGAACTGCTGAGACTCAGAAAGTTCACTTAACTGGCCAGAGCATTTTGCTCTTCCTAACTACAGCTGCCAAGCAGGGAGACAAGTGGTTCAAGCCTGCTGAGTGAACCTGGAAGAACCAGGTCCAGAAAGTCATGTTGTGAGCCAGAAACCCTGCCCCTTACTGGTCCCAGGAGAAACTCCATCAGCCACTCATGCCAGATGCCATACTATGGCAGGGGAAGGCCCTCAGAAGTCGCATGGGGTCTCTGTTCCAGAAGCTCATAACCCACTAGGGAAAGAGCAACATGTGAGAAAACCATTGTCCTTTCTGGCTACAGGGGCTGCACCAGATGTCTGTAGGGGTCACTAAGGGCCCAAGGGCAGAGTCAGGCCTGGGAGCTGGGGTGGGCAGTGTCAGCCTCTTCTCAGGAATCAGTTCCTGAGGTTTCGTCCAGTCAGGCGGAAAACCACAAAGACCACTCTCATGGGTACTTCAAGCAACACATCTGTTGGCAAAACACAAATGTTGTTACACAAATACCAAGCCACAGATTGGAAAGGCACCTGACAGCCTTTAAATTCATTTCTCCTGTTTTTCAAAGCTGCATTGGGAAATCGTGCTATTAAATTGTACACTCATAAAGGATGTATGTTTAAAATGTGGGGCAAACTGTGTAGGTGCTATTTAGACTCTCATCAATTTATTCCATGTTTTTTGATAAACGCAAATCCCCCAAAAGTAACTCAAACTTTAACCCCACATATATGCCCCTTATGTGTACCTTCTGACTCCAGACTGCAGGTTTAATTAACCCACAAATAATATTGTTCCTTTTGGCCACACAGAAGCTAATGGGTCAATAGCAGAGCAACATGGGCACCATGGGCAGTCTACTCTGCCCCTCTTAGCATAAGATAAAATCTTAGGACAAGGTCCCACTTCAGAATTCACTCATCCATCCATCCATTCATCCACCATGCCAATTTTAGGTGCTGGAGATACAGCAGACAAGAGGTGAAAAAAATATCTTCCTTCATGGGGCTTAGATTCTCGTGGAAGGGAGAGAGGGAAAGGGAGGGAGGGAACACAAATAAAACCAATGAATAAAACAGCATATAGCAGATGATGAGAAGTGCTAGGCCAGGCAGGGGGAAGTGGTGGGGTAGAAGCAGGCATCAATCTTCAGGGAGGGCCACACTTGAGCAGACTTGAAGGAGACCCAAAAGGGCCCTGCCTGGGGCAAGAATGTCCCTAACAGAGGGAAGGACCTTGAGGCAAGGGTGTACCTGGAGGTTCCAGGGAAAAGCAAGAAGGCCAGGGAGATCTCAGTGGGTGACAGGAGAGTAGCAGGAGAGGTGACTACAATGAGCCTTGTAGACCACTCTAAGGGCTTTGGCTTTGACTCTGAGCAACAGGGGAGCCAACTGGAGGGTCCTGAAGAGAAGAGAATCACGTTCTAGCCTAGGGGTGGGCAAACTTTTTGACTCGAGGGCCACAATGGGTTCTTAAACTGGACCGGAGGGCCGGAACAAAAGCATGGATGGAGTGTTTGTGTGAACTAATATAAATTCAAAGTAAACATCATTACATAAAAGGGTACGGTCTTTTTTTTTTTTAGTTTTATTCATTTCAAACAGGCCGGATCCGGCCCGTGGGCCATAGTTTGCCCACAGCTGTTCTAGCCCAAATATTGCAGGATTGAACAGAGACACAGGGAGCAAGGGCAGAGGCACGCTGGGTGCTTGGACCAGGATGCGACCAATGGAGATGGGGACACCTTTTAGGGAGAATGAACAAGGTTTCTGGATAAATGGATGTGGTGTGACTGAAAAGCATTCTGGGTAACGAGCAGCAGGTTTCTGGCCTAAGGAGTAGGAAGATGGAGTTGCTGTTTAATGGGAAGTGGAAGACCAGGGAAGGAGAAGGTGTGGGGGTTTGGGAGCTCAGGTTTGACATCTCTGCTCAGTTGGAGGAGCCCGTTAGAAGCTGAGCAGAGATGTTAAGTCAGCACTGGGAGCACAGGTGGACCTGGTCAGCATGGAGACAAATTTGGTAGCCAGTGGTTTGCAGATGGAATAGAGAGACATGGGGCTGGATAAGATCACCTTGGATGTTAGGGTGGAGAAGTCTGAACCCGAGGCCCTCCAACACCATGTGGGGCACTGAGGAAGATCCAGACTCCATTCTAGGTACCTCTGTGAATACAGTGAACAATCCTGCCCTATAGAGTTCTGCCCCAGCAGGGACGACACAGTTAAGATAAACATGATTAGTCACCTATTTTGTTAGAAAGGGACCAAAACTGTGGTTTTGGGGAAAAATAGGGCATTCTGGGTAGGCCACACTGAGAAGATGCACACTGGTGCAAAGGGACAGACTCATATGGATACTGGGATCACTGATACTGATAGGTTGGGGAAGAGAAAAAGTGACAACTGGCCTCCAGGTTTAACAACACAAAGGTCATCATTCGTATCAGCAAAGGACTGAGTAGAGAGCATATGGAGAGACGTAGTGGAGTCTTGCTGGAAGAGGGAGGCAGAGAAGCTGGAAGGGTGGTGGGGCCAAGAGAAGCTTCTGTCAAGGTGGGAGAGATAACAGCAGGCTTTTAGGGGGATAGGAAGGACCCAACTTTGAGGGAGAAATCTCTAATGCAAGAGAGGGCTGGAGAGATGGCTCAGAACAGGAGCAGGAGTAAGGGCCAAGGAGAGCACTGGGGAGAAGGAACAGGGGCAGATGCTAGTAAAGAGATACAGGGCCTGCAGATGTTCTCTCCAGATTGCTTCCCTGCCTCTTTGGGAACTAAGAAATGAGATTATCAGCTGCAAGATGGTGCGATAGCTGATGAGGAGGGTGGTAGAAGCAAGGAGAGATTGGGAAATTGCAGTATGATGGCTGGGCAGTGTGAAGTTCTCCTGAAGCGGATGTGAACTTGAAATGAGAATAGTCAGAGGGCCACATTCAGCTGTATAGCAGAACAGGTATGGGGCAGATGCATGACTGAATTTCAGCAGGGGTGGGGCTTCGCTGGTTGAATATGACAAAGCAAGAAAGTGGTGAGGCTTGGAGGTGGTATGCCAGGAAGCATTAGGACTGCCTGGGAAAGAGATGAGGGTACGAGGGGAGCAAGGACCAGAGAGAAGACAGAACCATCAATGGTGTTTGAGTGCCACTGAAGGCAAAGGATTATGGAGTTGGGTATAGAGGCTGTGAGCTGAACACATAGGAGAACTCTTATTTTGCAGATGATAACAATGACTAGGGCTAAATTTTCTGGCACCAGCACCAGCCATTGTAAAAGTTGTTTGACTTTGAGAAAGAATGAATAAGATGTGGCTATTCTTTGGGGAAAAAAAAAAACACAACCACATATTTTTATTGATCTCAGAGAGGAAGGGGCGAGGGAGGGAGAGAGAAAGAAACATCAATGAGAGAGAGAGAGAAACATCAATGATGAGAGAGAATCACCGATCGGCTGCTTCCTGCACACCCCACACCAGTGATTGAGCCCACAATCTGGGCATGTGCCCAGATCGGGAATCGAACCGTGACCTTCTGGTTTATAGATTGAGGCTCAACCAATGAGCCACATCGGCCAGGCGAGATGTGGCTATTCTTCAGAACATGTGCATCTTTAAAAAGTTGTCCTGAATACACAATTGTAAGTACTTTAACTTATAAAAATGTTTCATTTCCATGTTGAGTCACAGAACAAGGTACAGAAGTACAGAATTGATTTAAGGGAATACTTAATGTTTTTCTTCCTTTATTTTGTTTATATTTTATTTTTATTTTCTTAAAATATATTTTTATTGAGTTCAGGGAGGAAGGGAGTAGGAGAGAGAGATAGAAACATCAATGATGAGAGAGAATCATTGATCAGCTGCCTCATGCACGCCCCCTACTGGGGACCGAGCCCACAACGTGGGCATGTGCCCTTGATCAGAATCGAACCTGGGACCCTTCAGTCCATAGGCTGATGCTCTATCCACTGAGCCAAACAGCTAGGGCTATATTTTATTTTTTTAAATTAAAATTGAATTTATTGGGGTGACAAAACCATACAGATTTCAAGTGTACAACTCAACAAAACATCATCTGCACACTGCATCCTTCGCCCCAAGCAAAGTCTCTTTCCGTCCCCATTTATCCCCTTTGCCCACCCCCCCTTTCCCTCTGGCTATCACCACACTGTTGTCTGTGTTTTATATATATGTTTTCTTGCTAAATCCCTTCACCTTCTTTCATCCAGCCTCAACCCCCCGCCCCGCACCCCGACAGCTGCCAGTCTATTCCATGCATCCATGCCTTTATTTCTATTTTGTTCATTAGATTCCACATATAAGTGAGATGATATACTTGTTTTTCTCTGACTGGCTTATTTCACTTAGCAAAATAATCTCAGGTCCATCCAGGCTGTCTGTCACAAAAGGTAAGATTTCCTTCTTCCTCTTTTTTTTTAACAGCCAAGTAAGGGAACACTTCATTTTAACTACACAAACTTTCCAGTGAATAATGAGAGTTGTCCTATTACCGCTGCCAGATTGTGACAACCAGACGAGTTATGTGGGTCCTAAGTAGAAGACTACTTAGGACAAGATGAGCATCTCATTAAGTCTACTGTGAACTCCTTTAGCTGAACTACTGTGGTCATGCCACACAGAATAGGACTGAATTGGCACTGCCCATCAACTTATAGCTCGGATTCCACTGAAAACAACCATTCAGTGGGGATCCTGGCCTTCCCTGGGCCCTTTTATCCTAGAGATGGACAGGCTTCTATAGTGGATTCAATGGTAGCCCCAACAAGGTATGTATGTCTTAACCATCAGATCTATGAATGCAACTTTATTTGAAAAAGGGGTCTTTGCAGATGCAATTAAGTGAAGAATTACAAAATGAGACCATTTAAACTTAGGGTGAGAAGACACACTAGAGAAGGCCAACTGAAGATGGAAGCAGAGATTGGGGTGATGTAACCACAAGCCAGGAATGTCTAGGATTGTCAGGCAGCTGCCAGCTGCTAAAGTGGCAAGGAAGGATTCTTTGCTAGAGCCTCAGGAGTGAGTGGGCCCTGTGACACCTGGATTTTGGACATCTGGCATCCAGCACTGTGCAAGAATATGCTGCTGTCCCTGTTGCAGCTGTCACATAAACTCACCAGCTTCTACTTGAGCTCTGATTCTCACTAGACTCCTGAGCTTTAACAAAGGATCCATGTGCCTTCTATCCTCTTGCTTTTACCAAAGAGGAAGTGCCTACCCCAAGCCCGCCCTCAGATGGTCACTCTTCATGCACGGACTCTACTCTGCAACTTCATAGGGCCCCATGTCTCCTCTTCTTTTTTTCCTCCTTGTGCAAACACGCTCTCATAGCCACCCATCTGAAAAAGACCCTCTGCAACCCCACATCACCTTTGACCCCACCCCCATTTTTCTGGTCCTCATTACAGCAAAACTTTTCAAAAAGAGTTGTCTATAACCAGTCTCCATTTCTTCACCTCCCACTTACCCATTTATAACCTAACTCTTCAAACCTCAAAGAAACAAAGTACACAGATGTATAAAGAGGAAGAAATATCCCACAGAGATGACAGTAGGAGGGGACTTGTGAACAGATGAGATGTATTTCACAAATTTCTAGATGCTGGACGTAAGAGGAACATGTTGACTAACAGAATAGAGCAGAATGTAGTACACAGGAGCTACAAAGGAGATGAGAACACCAAAGAGGTTCTTAGATCAGAGCAGACTGGGGGCAAGCAGTGCCCCTCAAACTCTCTCATGTCATACTAGTCACCTGGTGGGCGTTGCTGACCATCATATTCTGACCCAGTAGGTTTGGGATGGGCACTTCCAGCAAGCTCCCAGGTGAAGCTGATGGTACTGGGGCTAGTCAATGGAGCACACTCTGAGTGGTAAGGTGCCACTTCCTCCCACGGGCAAGAAACCAAAGGGTCTTTTCTCAATCAATGGCTGGAACTTTCTCTTCCTCCCAAGACTCCTGGTGTGGCTGGGAGCAAGCAGCCCAGGTGAAATCCACCTCTTTCTGGTCTCTGAGGGCTGACCCCTGTCTTATTCCCCACAAAGCCAAGTCTGATGGTCAACCTGCTCTGTCCTGTTCCTCAAATAACTCCTACTTCAAACCTCCGCTCTGTGGAGGGACCCTGCAGAAAATGGGCAACTCCATCAGAGCAGGAGCAGTGTGCCAGATAACCAGGCCTCCTGTCTCCAACGCAAACGGCTCTTCAAAATCAGGGGAAGAGACCCAGCAACATGGAAGAAAAACAAATTCTGTCCATAGAGTAGAAATTCTAGAAGATAATACAGCCATAAAACCAGAACAAAAACGTCCAGAACAAGAAAGAAACAGACAGATGATAAAAGAATTCAGAGATTTAAAACGGGTTAGTTACAAATACAAAGAAACAGTGTGGCACTGTTTACAATAGGAAAAGACTGAAAGGGACCAAAATGTCCATCCTCAGGGAGCTGCTTGACTAAAGCATGGTTGATCTATACAACAGAGTCTATGCAGCAGGAACAAAAAAAAAATGAAGAAGGGAAAGTTCTACACTGCCATAATAAGGAGTGTATCTATGCTGATATGGAGTGACCTTCAGGACAGACAAAGTGAGAATAAACTGAAAACAAGATGTAAGCCTGACCACGTGGCTCAATGGTTGAGCATCGACCTATGAACCAGGAAGTCAAGGTTTGATTCCTGGTCAGGGCACATGCCCAGGTTGCGGGCTCAATCCCCAGTGGGGGGGGGGGGGGGGAGGGGGGAGTGCAGGAGGCAGCCAATCAATTATTCTCTCTCATCATTGATATTTCTATCTCTCTCTCCCTTCCTTGCTGAAATCAATAATATATTAAAACAACCAACAACAACAACAACAACACAAGATGCAAAACAGTATATCCAGCATGCTAACTTTGTGTGTAAGAAAGGAGAAATAGAATTACTGGCTTATCTTTGCAAGAGGAAACCATAGAAGGATGAGCAAGAAACCAATAAAAATAGTCACCTATAAAGGAGTGAGGGAAATAGGATCAAGGGGATAGAGATGGAAATGTGACTTCTGAGTATACCCTTCTATTTTGGCTTGGTGTTGTTGTTGTTTTTTAATTCAAGCCTATTATACTAGACATCAAATTACATTTCAATAAATATAATCAGGACAAGTATAACAAAAGACAATTACAAAAACCATACACGTTTACATGTACATAAAATGTGTGTATAGGGTATTAATATAAATAAACACTACCACAATCATAACTTTTTGTTATTCCACTAATATAAAGAATCACTACTATAATCATAACTTTCTGTTATTCCACAAACTAAACAAAGATCAATTAGTAGCAATTCCCTGTATTACATTAGGCATGATTTCTGAACCATTAAATACTTTATGTAGCCCCAAAATAGGGATAAAAAGCAAACCATAAAATAACAAATAAATCTAACTATATATCAAATCAATAACATAACCAGACAGAAAAGGATTATTCCAAGTGACTTTTCCCCAACATATTGTAAAGAAAAATTCAAACATACAGAATAATTGAACAAACTGTATAAGAACACCCACATACTCATCACCTAGATTCTACCGTTGTTGACATCATTCATCCATCCATTAATTCTTCTTATTCTTTTTTTTTAAAGTATATTTTATTGATTTTTTTACAGAGAGGAAGGGAGAAGGAGAGGGATAGAGAGTTAGGAACATCGATGAGAGAGAAACATCGATTCAGCTGCTTCCTGCACACTCCCTACTGGGGATGTGCCAGCAACCAAGGTACATGCCCTTGACCAGAATCGAACCTGGGACCCTTCAGTCCGCAGGCCGACGCTCTATCCACTGAGCCAAACCGGTCAGGGCAATTCTTCTTACTCTTGATGCATTTCAAAGTTCATACAGCAGTACACTTACACTACTGCATGCATATCATTAATTAGAGTTGAAAATTCATGTCCTTTTTTCAGGTAAAATTTACATCCGCTAAAATGACAAATCTTAAGTGTATAATTTGATGAGTTCTGTCAACTGCATGCACCTGTATAAGCTAAACCCTGATATCAAGATAGATGTCACCATAGCCACATTAAGTTCCCTGGTACCACTTCCTAGTCAGCCCCACCTCACATCCCCAACAACATTTGGTGTTGTCAGTTTTGGCCATTGTGGTGGGTGTGTACTATTACTTCATTGTGCTTTAATTTGTATTTCTTTGATGACTAATGTTGAACACTTCCTCATGAGTATACTGGTCATAATTCAGAGGCCATAATATGTGAAGTATCTATTAAAATCTTTTCACCTTTTAAAAATAAGTTGTCTTTTTACTATTGAGTTGTAGGAGTTCTTTTTTTCTTTTTTTAAATATATTTTATTGATTTTTTTTTTACAGAGAGGAAGGGAGAGGGATAGAGAGTTAGAAACATCGATGAGAGAGAAACATTGACCAGCTGCCTCCTGCACACCCCCTACTGGGGATGTGCCCGCAACCAAGGTATATGCCCTTGACCGGAATCGAACCTGGGACCCTTGAGTCCGCAGGCCGACGCTCTATCCACTGAGCCAAACCGGTTAGGGCAGGGAGTTCTTTATATACTCTGATACAAGTCCTTTGTCAGATATGACTTGTCTCAACTATTTTCTCAGTGACTTTTCGTTTTCTTTTTTATATGTTTTTATTGATTTTTAGAGATAGAGGAAGGGAGAGAGAGAGAGAAAAACATTGTTCAGTTGCCTTCCGCATGCACCCCTATCGGGGATTGAGCCAGCAATCTGGGCATATGCCCTGACTGGGAATCAAACTGGCAATCTTCCCATGCACGGAACGACACCCAAACAACTGAGCCACACTAAGGCTAAAATTAATTTTTATGTATGTTATGAAATAGTGTTGTGTATTAAATTGTGTCTTCCTCAAAAAAGATACATCCTAATCCAGTACCTATAAATGTGACCTTATTGGGAAATGAGGTCCTTGCAGATGCAATTAACTAAGATGAGTTTATCCTGGAGTAGGGCGGGCCCATATTCCAATACGACTGGTGTCCTTATAAGAAGACAGCTATGTGAAAACAGACACACACAGAGAATGCCACATAATGAGGAAGGCAGATACTAGAATGATGAAGCCACAAGTCAAGAAACACCAAGATTGTTAGCAAACCACCAGAAACTAGGAAGAGGCAAGAAAGGATTCCCCTTGACCGGAATCGAACCCAGGACCTTTTAGTCTGTGGGCCGATGCTTTACCCACTGAGCCAAACTGGTTAGGGCCAACAGCAAATATTTTGTCACCATTTGAGGTGCTCATTATACCAACTCCTTACTCTAGAATTTGGTAATTAATTTAGTAATTAAAGGCAAAGATTTAGCATTTATACTGCCTTTTTAGAAGGAAAAATAGTTCCTCCTTACCTAAGGAAGGAAAGTTCTTTACTGAATGCCAATATTAGAAGTAGAAGAGATGACAGAATTAGAAAACCCATCATTTGTAACACCAATGTAATAACAGCTGCAGGCAAGGATCATCAATGAATGCTAAAATCATTAGGTGAATGGCTGTTGGGCAACAGGATCTTCATATGGTGCCAAAGCATCACACCACAGATTACTTGTCAATTACAATAGGAAAACTGTATATCCGCAATGGAGAAATTTGGCAGTAACCTCCTTCTTCAACCAAGTGGTAAAATGTTGCATCAAGAACCACAGGAGAACCAATCAGTCTGATGCTAATACAAAATATTCTTACCCCAAATGTTTACCTAAACAAACCCGCAGATATAACCTCTCATTTACAATTAATGTAAGGAATAATCAGGAAAAGAAACACATCTCAAATGTGGGCCTTCTGTAAGACAACTGGGCTGGTACTTCATAAAGTCAATGTCACAGGTGGACTGGAGGTAGGGAGGCTGTTCTTGTTAGAAGAGACAAAAGAAGCATATGCAAATGCAAGGTATAAATCTTAATTGGTTACTGCCTGTCCGCCCCCCCCCCCCCCCCCCAAAAAAAACCCCACAAAAACACACCACAGCTATAAAAGACACTTGGGGTAAATTACAATTTGGAATGGCTGTCTGATAACATTGGAGAATTACTGTTAATTTTCCGAGATCTACTTGAGACATTATGCTTATATTGGAAAATGTCCTGATTTTCAGATGTTTGCTGAAGTACTCAGGGATGAAATGCCATGCTGTCTGCGAATTCCTTTCAAATAGTCAGCAAAAGGATATAAAAATACACATAGCAATGCAAACCAAGCAAATATGTCAAAATGTCAACAATTGATTCTATGCAGTGGACACACAGGCTTCGCAATAAGTTAGAAAAAAAAAAGATTGGGCTGAAATAAAGAATTTAACAGAAAAGGTAGAAAATAAAGTCTAGGAGATATCAGAAAATCCAGAGCAAAAATTAATAAATGCAAAATATGAGGGAAGATCAAGACAGAGGACCAATGTAAGAAGTCCAAAATTAAGCGAACAGGAGTCTCCATAAGAAAGAAAATAAAAGAATGGAAGCTAACATATTTTAAAAAAGACTTGACAATAGACAAAAGTATTCTCCAGGGAAGAAGCGAGTAAAGAAAACCACCTACAAAAGAACCACAACTAGTTTGTTTCATTAGTGACTCTGCATGCTAGAAGACAATGGTAGCAATGCCTTCAAAGTTAGGAGGGAAAATAACTTTTTTTTTCTTTTCTAATATTGTCTTTATTTATTTAAAAAATCTTTATGGTTGAGAGTATTACATATGTCCCCCTTTTCCCCCCATTGACCCCTTATAGCCCATCTCCCCCCCACCCCCAGGCCTTTACCACCCTATTGTCTGTGTCCAAGGGTTATGCATATACAAGTTCTTTGGTTGATTTCTTCCCTCCTGCCCACCCATTCCGGTCTTCCTTCTGAGATTCGACAGCCTGTTTGTTCCATGCTTCGATGTCTCTGGATCTATTTTGTTCAACAGTTTATTTTGTTCATTAGATTCCACATATGAATGAGATCATGTGATACTTGTCTTTCTCTGACTGGCTTATTTCGCTTAGCATAATACTCTCCAGGTCCAGAATGGAAAATAACTTTTAACCTTGGAATCCTATTCTTAGCTAATCAAGTAGAAGAGCAAAAGAAAGGCATTTTAGACATGCAGTTACTCAGAAGACATGTCTGTTATAATGCTTTTGGGCGCAAGTAAGAGAAAAGCAAATTCAAAATAGCTTACAAAATTCAAAAGTGTATTCTTTCACATAACTGGAAGCCCAGAGCTGGGGCAGGCCCCAGGTCCCTCCTGTCTCTCTACTCCATCATCCTTGGTGAGGAAGTGCTGTCCTCAGGCTTGGTCCCTCAGTCTGAGGTTACAGAGTTGCCAGCAGAACCTTCCTTGTTTACATACAGTGAGGGAAATAAGTCTCCTCTGAACATGCCACTGAAGCCCCTCCCTTCAGTCTGAGTGGACCAACTGAGATCTCAGGTCCAGCCTTAATCAATAACAGTTCCTTGCCAAGGGAATGCAATGTGTGGAATGACTTCAGGATCCTTGCTGGAGTTGGGAATAATGTGGAAAGGTGAGTAATACCAGGGTTTTATAGAAACTGGATATGGGTAAGCAACAGTGTCCATTTCAGTTTACTACCCATGCACCCTCTCTTAGCAAGTTATTTAAAGATGTATTCCAGAAAACAAGGAGTAAACCAAGTAAAAGATAGGGATTTTGTGAAACAGTAGTTCAAACCCCAGAGCTCAGAGAAGGGAAGATCCAGGTGGCAGTGTGTACAACCTTACAAAGCAAGTACTTGTCCAGATTGCAGGCCAATAGAGAGCTCTGAGAGGAAGGCCTTTAATGGTGAGAAATGCAGAACTGCAGGCAAGAAATAGCATGGCTGAGAGGATTTTTACGAGATCAGGAAATAGTAGTAAACGAAAGTGAAAAACAATCAGAAGCAGTGGGAAAAACAAAGAACTGTACAAGAAAGCCAAGGTCCAAATATAAAGCAAGAATTTTAAGCAGGTGGTAGAGTCTAAGAAAGGGAGATTGTGATTCTAGACCTATAAAGAAATGTAATCTTCACATTCATTACTAAGCCTTATGGTGAACAGTAGTTACATATGTGTAATAATGTCAATGATGTTGACTTGCTTTCAACTTTAGAATTAACCTATGACCACTGGATGTGGTTGCAGGGCAGGGCATAAACTTAACAATTGTAAGAATGGAGCCCTGACCAGTTTGGCTCAGTGGATAGAGCGTCAGCCTGTGGACTCAAGGGTCCCGGGTTCGATTCTAGTCAAGGGCATGTACCTTGGCTGCGGGCACATCCCCTGTGGGGAGTATGCAGGAGGCAGCTGATCAGTGTTAATCTCTCATCGATGTTTCTAACTCTCTATCCCTCTCCCTTCCCCTCTGTAAAAAATCAGTAAAATATATTTAAAAAAAAAAGAATGGAACTGATCAAGTATAGCTTTTAGGAGGTAGAAGTGGGGGGACATGTAGAAGGAAAATCGGGTAATTAATATCCTCATCTTATACATACAGAGGGAAGTGCCATATGGACTAAAATAGATGGAACAGGAACCACTGTTTAAAGTTATAGAGAAAATGTGATTATGAATCTCAACATGGGAGGTGATGTAAGCTAAGTCATCCTCTTTCATTAATCCTCACCAGAGGATATTTTTCCCATCGATTTTTAGAGAAAGTGGGAAGAGAGACAGAGAAGGAGAGAAACATCGATGTGAGAGAGACACATCTATTGGCTGCCTCTCAAATTCACTCCGACTGGGGTTGGGGATTTAGCCTGCAACCAAGGAATGTGCCCTTGACCAGAATCGGATCCGCAACCCTTCAGTCTGCGGGCTGACGCTTTAACCACTGAACAAAACTGGTCAGGGCGGTCATCCTCTTTCACTTCAGGGAGCTAATATAATCCCCCAAAGTTGGCAAGTGAAGAAAAATGTATAAGCATATAATTTAGTTTTGAAGGTAACCATCAAAGAAACTAAAAGTAGAAAACGGTTAAAAGCTGTCATCTCTGGGTCATGGAACAGGAATGGGAAGGGGTAGACTGTTATTTTCACCATAACCTCTTTTGAGAGAGGTTATGTTGTTATTGAGTGGCTGTAATATTTTGATAAAAACTCAAAATCCAAACCTAACCCTCAATAGTTTCCTACTACTCTGACATTAACATAAAAAATCCTGCACCAAGCCTGTCAACCTTTCTGCCTGCATCTGTCACCACCCCCCCCCCCACTAAAATCCTGCTCTGCTCCAGCCACACAGGGCTTAAGAGCCTCTGATGGCCAAGCTCCTGCCAGGCTTGAGGGGAGAGGGTGCTTCACACATGCATTTCTCCTTTGGAAAAAAGCCCTCATCCACTCTGCACCTTGCCCAACACTTCTGTCCCCCCTTGATTTCCAGCTTTGGCATTGCCTCCTTATCCCTCCCAAGGCTGGGCTGTTCCTCCATTACATATGATCACAGTGAGCACCATGTATTTTTCCTTCAGAGTACTTAACCCACTGTAATGACATAATTACTTGTGAAATATTTAAAGTCTGTCTCTCCTGCCAAACTTAGGCTCCATGAGGAAAGGCACCACTAATCTCAGTGCCTGGGGTACCATACACACCTGACTCTGTCATGGAACGAATGGCTGATGACAGCCTGATAAACTGCAGATCCGTTGGCATGGAGCAGCAAGGAACTCAGTACTCAAACTGAACTGTATTGGCCAGATAAAAAAGTTACTAAATGTGGAACAATCCCATCATTTAGAATTGAGTTTCATTTTAACAAATAACCTTATGAAATGCGTGTAGGTGAGGAAGCTGTTCAATATATCACCCAAAGTCCTGCTGCATCCATCTGAGAGGTAACCTGTGGCTTGGATGGAGGTCTTAGAAGTAGAGATGGTTCTGGAGTACCTTTTGAATGTAAAGCCCCACAGGACTTGCTGGTGAATTAGAGGAAGGTGAAGGAAAGAGCAGAATCAAGGACAACTACTAGAATTTTTTATTGGTAACTGGGTGGATATTGATGTTGTTTACTGAGACAGAAAAGACAGGAGGTGAAGTAGATTTAAATGGCGGGGGGAAAGCAAGAGTTCTGTTTGGGACTTGTTAAGTCTGAGATGTCTATGAGCAACTCAAGGGGAAATACTGAAGAGGCCATCCAATGTGGGGCTTAAGAGGGAGGTTAGAGATGCAGGCACAGAGTGAAATCATCAGCACACAACTGTACCTGTCATTCAGAGCAATGAAAACACAGACACAATGGAAATGCCTCTAATTAAGTCAAGGCATAACTATCAATGAAATGTCAAGTGGTCATTAAAAATGATGGTGTAAAGAAAGACATTATCCAGATGTTATCTATGTAGATAGCAGATTTATGCGCAATTCTTAATGTTCCTCTTCCTACATTTTCTAAAAAATTTTTTCATCAGGTATTATTTTGGAATTAGAAAATACAACTAAGTTATTTTCCTTTTAGGGAAAAGTGATGATACAAGCCTATTTTTACTGACATGGACAGATACAACATATCATTGAAGAAAGAAGGCAAGTTACAACTGCACATACTATATGATCCCATTTATCTAAAACAATATGCATACTAAGAATTCTTAAGCAGTTTTAGTTGCATTACATTTTACATAGTATCTGTAAAAAAACAAACATGTTCATAAAAATGTTTGATACAATAATTGGAACTAAGCTTTAAATGTCATCTTATCTCCCTTTATTGCACCTGTGCTTTAGGGATTTCCTTGGTCTCTTTATCCCCCACATACTGACTACTCAGTGCTGGCTGTTCTTCTATTTGTAGTTGCATGGTATAATGTACACAAAAGGTGTTTTTTTAAAAACAATGTATTTTTTATTGATTTTAGAGAGGAAGGGACAGGGATAGAGATAGAAACATCAATCGGCTGCCTCCTGCATGCCCCCACTGTGGATCAAGCCCGCAACGTGGGCATGTGCCCTGACCAGGAATCAAACTGTGATATCCTGGTTCATAGGTCAACACTCAACCACTGAGCTACACCAGCCGGGCACAATAGGCATTCTTAATCTTTTTCTGCCATGATCCTGTTGGCCCTCTGGAACCCCCTCCTGAAGAATCTATTATTTTTTAAAATATATTTTTATTGATTTCAGAGAGGAAAGGAGAGGGAGAGAGAAACATCCATGATGAGAGAGAACCATTGATTGGCTGCCTCCTGCATGTCCTGCACTGGGGATCAAGCCTGCAACCTGGGCATGCGCCCTTGACTGGAACTGAATCCGGGATCCTTCAGACTGAGGCCGATGCTCTATCCACTGAGCCAAACTGGCTAGGGCAAGAATGTTTTGAAATGCATAAAATAAAATGCAGAAAAATTTATTAACAACATACTTTGAGAACTGGAGCTAGAGTAATATGGGCTTCTTTAGTAAACCATTAAATATCCAGATCTAGAGGTGGATCAAACAACTACCCAAAGTTTGAAGGAGTGATGAGCACAAATGATATTTCAAAACATCTGCAACTATAATACGATAGCATCTTTGATCTCTATTGGTGACAAAGTCACAGGTACTCCTCACACTACCATAGTCTGTTGCCTACAGTCACCACTGAAGGAAATCTGAATTTTCAGTGAGAGGTTGGTGAAAATAAAGATGGAATGTTTTTCCCATTCAAGGTCACAGAACCCCTGAATTCTCAGAGCCCTCGGTCTAGAAAGATACACACCAAATAGTAACAGCAGTTTTCTCTGCATGGAATTTCCAGAGTAATTTCCATATGCATCTACTTTTTTTTTTTTACAATGTTTTACTTGTGTAATTAAAAAAATAAATACCATATTCTGCTTGCTTGCTTTGTCTTAACCCGGAAGAGTGACTAAGAAATTTTATACAGTTGCTTACAAGCTACATTAACGTTTTTTTTAATAGGGTGATACCACTGAAAGAAGACTTTCAACCTTCCCTAACCACTTAGGTATTGAGGACTTTAATCATTCCCATGTTCTTACAAATCTAGAAAAAAATTCACTAGAATTATTTACTCTAGAGTTAAAAGGAACAAAAAGACAAACTGTCACAACTGCAGACGTATGTCTATTTTTTTTGCCAAGTGCAATTCCCAAAACAGCTGAAAATATTAGAGCAAATTAGTACTTAATATGGACTAATACCTTCTGTTGTTTACAAAAAACACGAAAACCAGAAACACACGAAAATTTATATTTAAAAAACAAGTTAGTAAATACGCATAAATTTAAAATACAACCTGTCAAAGTAATGTCAAAACTTGACCTGGCTGGTGTGACTCAGTTGGTTGAGCACTGTCCCATGCACCGACAGGTTGCCGGTTCAATTCCCGGTCAGGGCACGTGGCCAGGTTGCGGGCTCAATCCCTGGTCAGGGTGCATGCAGAAGGCAACCAATTGATGTTTCTCTCTCACATTGATGTTTCTTTCTCTCCCTTCCTCTCTCTCTAAAAATCAATAAAAATGTATTTAAAAACAAAACAAAAACTTAACTACCACTAGAAGTCTCAGAAAAACCAAAATGCTTTAAATATTTTCAAAAATAACTCACCCATACAAAATCAGTTCATGCTTAAAAATGCTCAAGTTCATATTTTAGCAGTAATGTGCAATGTTGCAAAGGAGATTAAAACAAAGAGAAATGTGCATATCTTAGAAGCCGGCTTTGCTTTCTTTCAAATCTAAAAATAAAACCTTTAAACTGTCCTATTAATAAGTCTAGAAAATGGATGCCTTTTTTGAGGAAAGCTTTAACAAACACAGAAATAAAAATATCTTCTCGGTTAATAGGACCAAAGGATGTAAACATAAACCAGATGTCAATCCTCATTTCTCTACAATTCCATTCAGGGCTCTGGTGGGGCTTCTGCTATAAAGATGTTTCTACAGCACAAGGAGACATACTAAATGAATGTGTGCATAGAGCAACATGGACCAGGCTCAAAAGCTAAGTATTAGTGAAAAGAATAACTTGCAAAATGTTACAGCTCCAATACCACCCTGTAAATTTGCAAAAACACTTTCGAATGTTATATATTGGTTATGTGTAACAGCATAAAGCTTTCATGGAGCGTGGAGACTATCCCCATCATCTTTGGGGAACAGGCTACCTTGGGGAGGCAGGGCAGCAAGTGTAACCACAGGCTGGGATTTTGCAGGAGTTGTCACATTTGAGTTTCATAAAAGGAGGCTGATGTAAATTGGACAAACTGTTAATATTTCTAAAGTCCAAGTGAAAAGTACCCGAGTAGCTACCACTTTGAAGTCCTGCAGGATAGCAGGACTTCAAAGGCAGGCACACGGATGGGCAACGAGGAAGGCTCCAATCACATCTCCTTAGTCCATGCTCACAGGGATTACAGTGGGCCATCCACAATGGCTTGTCAGGGTGGACCTGATCCTTGACAAGCCAGGGGAAAGCTTGTTTACACACTGCTTCCTTCACGATGAAAGTCTTGGGTAAAAAAAAAAATTTTTTCAAAAAACAACAACAGAAGAACTAAGCTTGAGTTTGGTACCATAGTTGACTCACACATCATACAAGCTCTTGCCCTCTCAGTATTGAAGATCAGAAAATAAAGTGTGTCGAAGAAGGGAAAGCCTTCTTTTCAAGAGTCTTCCAGGGTCTCCTGGGGGAGAAGTGGAGAGATGGAAAGTTCCATGAAGGGACCTGGAGTGGGAACCCTCAGGGCCTGATGGGTGGGTGGGATGTCAGTTCAGGGCAGATGGCCTCCAGAGCACTGAGGGGTGGAAAGGGGACATGATGGATAGCCAGAGGGCCTCACATTACCTTCTGAGGCTTGGGAACATCTTCAAGTATGATGCAGCTTGGAAGGAAAGCTGAGACTATTCAGCACAGTTGTAAGGCTGTCTGATTTCCTACCAGCACACTGCAAACAGAACCACTCCCAACCCACAGCTTGACTTGCTTTGCCTGTCTCATTCACCTCCACACTCCAAACTCCTCAGACCCAGCCAAACAGTTCTCTCTGGCCCAAGCCTCCATATATACTGGTCTCTCCTCCACCCGGAACTAAGCTAATGTCTTGGGGGTCACTTTCCAAAGAAGTAACTTCCCTCACCCCACTCCCATGTACCCTTGATTTAGCAATATCTATCAAAGTTTAAAATGCATATACCTTTGATCCAGCAAGTCCCATCTCTAGGAATTTCTCCTATACATATACTTGCTATAAGCAATATGGTATATGTACAAGACTATTCACTACAGCATTAATAAAGTTAAAAACACTGGAAACAAAAATATCCACCAATAGAAAACTAGTTAAATTATAGTGCATCCATACAATGGACTACTAAACCAACCCTTTTAAAAAGAATGATACGAGCCCTGGCCAGTGTGCTCAGTGGTTGGAGCATCAGACCACACACTGAAGGGTCACAGATTGCAGGTTCTCATTCTGCAGTGCTCATTCTGGAAGATTCAAGAAAATAGTGGATCTTCACAAAAGTAGGTTTTAGATAATCTAGGAGGAAATTTACAGGCCGAGTACAAGAGGCAACCAATCAATATCTCTCTCTCTCACATCAATGTTTCTCTTCTGGTTTCTCTCTTTCTCTCTCTTCCCCTCCCTCCCTTCCATTCTCTCTAAAAATCAATGGAAAAAAATCCTTGGGTGAGGATTTAAAAAAAAAAAAAAGAAAGAGAATGATATGGGTGTATAGGAACTGATACCAAACAATCTCCAAGATACATTAACTAAAAAAAGCAATCGCAAATGTGCACAGTATTTATAGTGTAAACACACACACCCAAAATATATACATAAACACATACCTGTCTATATATATAAAAGGCTAATATGCAAAGTGTCCCTGCAGGAGTTTGACCAGGAGTTCTATCGCTCGCTATGACATGTGCTGACCACCAGGGGGTAGTGCAGAACGAAGGAAGGCCCCAGCTGGCAGTCGGAAGGTCCCAATCGGCCCTGATTGCTGGCCAGGCCTAGGGACCCTACCCGTGCATGAATTTCGTGCACCAGGCCTCTAGTATAATATATATAATAATGAGGTATCCAATTTCATAGAGACAAAGTATAAGGGTGATTGCCAGGAGCAGGGGGAGGAGGAAGGAATGGGGACTAATGGTTTAATGGGGACAGTTTCACTTTTGCAAGATGAAAAGGGTTCTGGAGATGCATATTGGTGATGGCTGCACAACGAGAATGTACTTAAGGTCTCTAAATTGTACACTTAAAATGTATAAAATGGTAAATTTGATATTACGTATTATACCACAATTTAAAAATCACACACACACACACACACACACACACACACACACAAATAGAACTGGTAATGATGGCTGCCTCCAGGGACAGAAATGGATATCCGGAGACCGGATGGCAAGGAGATCTTTTTTTTTATAATGGTGTTGGTGTTTATCTCTTTTTAAAAAATATATATTTTTATTGATTTCAGAGAGGAAGGGAGAGGGAGAAAGAGATAGAAACATCAATGATGAGAGAGAATCATTGATTGGCTGCCTCCTGCATGCCCCGCACTGGGGATCAAGCCCGCAACCCAGGCATGTGCCCTTGACCGGAATCGAACCTGGGACCTTTCAGTCCATAGACCGACGCTCTAGCCACTAAGCCAAACCAGCTAGGGCAGCAAGATCTTTTATCATATAACCTTTAATACCACGTTTTTCATTCTGTACTATATACTCAACTATTCAAAAAATCATTTTTAAAAAACTCAGCCTTATATAAGAAGCCTTTTCCTTCATCATTTATATACCCTTTTATTTATTTAAATATATTTCATTGATTTTTTACAGAGAGTAAGGGAGAGGGATAGAGAGTTAGAAACATTGATGAGCAAGAAACATCAATCAGCTGCCTCCTGATTACCCCCTACTCGGGATGTGCCCGCAGCCAAGGTACATGCCCTTGACTGGAATCGAACCTGGGACCCTTCAGTCCGCAGCCCAACGCTCTATCCACTGAGCCAAACCGGTTAGGGCTATACCCTTTTTAAATAAAAAATATTTTCAATACAAATCAGGATTTCACTTCGGTTTTGTGGGTATTTATTAGATTTAAATAATGCAAGTTGTAAAAAATTACACTTGTTCTCCTAAGATTATATTCACCAAAAGGCTGTCTTTATATTTATCAGCCTCTACAGGAAAGCTTCAAAATCATCATAGAAGAAAATTACCATTTTTATCAGTACGTAACTTTTATTCTATCATAACAATCAAGCTCGCTGAATATAGAACTGTTTCAACAGCAAAAAGCCCTCATCATAATTCAAGACAAAAATCACCCTGCAATTACATGAGTTATAAAACAAACTATGCTTTATGTTGCAGTCTACCCTAAAGCTAAAACTTATATGTCAGAATCATACACACACACACAAGCACAGCCTCTGAATTTCCTCCTAGATGATCTAAAACCTACTTTTGTGAAGATCCACTATTTTCTTGAATCTTCCAGAATAAGCGCTGCAGCCAGTCAAGAAGGCAGCACTTGCAGGATCCAGTACCACCCCTGGCTCAAAGCAGGGGCTCAAATATTTGTTGGGTGAATGAATAAATGATTATCCGCTGACAGGCTTGCCACCAAGCCTCACAAAGAAAAAATTCAGAAAGAAAAAAGTAAAAGATACTTTGTTCACTTGAAGTCAGCACATGATAAAGGTGAAGACTGTATTACTGGTTCACCAAATAACTATGACATAACTGGCTAAGTGGGCTCTATTCCTCATCCTATCCTAAAGTTAAATACAAATTGTTATTTTTAAAAACCATACAAAAAACATAGGACAACTTACCTATAAGATCCTTTTGTACAGATCAAATATGCATGTGTGAATACAGCATATCAAGCCTTTTTAAAAATCAAGAAAATGTTTTCATTGATGCTAGAGAAAGAGGAAGGGAAATGGGGTGGGGGAGAGATCTCAGGGGACCAAACCTGCAACCCAGACATGTCCCCTGACTGAGGATCGAACCGGCAACCTTTTGGTGCATGGGACAATACACAATCAACTGAGTTACACTGGCCAGGGCTCAAGTTTTTTATGAAGAAAGATAATATAGATGAATATTGATGTGTTCAATAGTAGGAAAGGATTTCTAAGTATAAAGTAAAAGGAGAAATCATAACAGAAATCTTATATATCAAAAGACAAGCAGAATCAAAAGATATATGATAAAGTAGGAAAAAATATCTGCATGATGGAAGAGAATTAATATCCTTAATACATTGAGAGTTTCTACAAATTGACTTAAAAATATCTCAATGGAAGAATGAGTGCAGAACACGAACAGGCAATTCACAAAGACCAAATACAAATGACCAATGATTACTGAGGTTCAGCCTCAGTTAATAACCCAAAGAGCAAAAATTTAAATGATGGCTAGCCAATACTGGGAGGGTATGGGGAAGTGGCACTTTCTCAGACTGTCATGGGAACTGGAATAGCCATTTAGGAAGATAATGTGGTGGTACCGACCAGCAAGTTCAAGTCTAAGCAGTTGTTCTTCAAAAAGACTGACAGCCCTGACCAGTTTGGCTCAGTGGATAGAGCGTCGGCCTGCGGACTCAAGGGTCCCAGGTTCGATTCCGGTCAAGGGCATGTACCCTTGGTTGCAGGCACATCCCCAGTAGGGGGTGTGCAGGAGGCAGCTGATCGATGTTTCTCTCTCATCGATGTTTCTAACTCTCTATTCCTCTCTCTTCCTCTCTGTGAAAAATCAATAAAATATATTAAAAAAAAAAAAGACTGACATATGAGTAAGTTGAATCCAGTAGTATCTTTAATAGGAAACCATTGGGAAAACCAATAGGGGGACAATGCATGACAGAAAGTTAGTATCAGACTATAGTGCTATTTAACAAAAATGAGGCAGAGAGATAAATATGTATAATACTAACCTCATTTTGTTAAAACACAAAATGTGCATATTTGTATAGCCTGAGAAGAAGATTCAGAAGGATCTACGTTAAGCTATTAACATGGTTACTCTGGGTAGCAGGCACATAGAGTAACAGAAAGCTTTCATTTTTTACTTGATATACTTTAAAATGTATGTATCCATAAAAGTATGTATTCTTTTTATAGCTTCTTTAAAAAGAAGAAAATTAGTAAGATACAAGCACTCATCTACTAAAGACAGGTTCTGTCCTTTGAGTATTCCCTTCAAAGTTCCTTGATGCTCACTCAAATCGCTGTCTTTCCCATTCATAAGTAATAAGAGATATTTTTAAAAGATCTCTTCCTTTCTATACTTTTTAGAAGAAATTGTAGAGTCATCACTGCATGTTTTATAAAATCCAGAAGAAACCCATTTACCGCCCATATTACATTTAGTCCACACAATTTCTGAGACAATGCACAAAGCGCCAGCCACACAACTCCCACCAGCATAAATACATGGAGTACAAAGAATGTCCTGTCAGCAGGGCCCAAGGCATACCCCACAGCAAAGGGGAATGACAATTTGAGTCATAGGATCAGGAGTCAAAACCAAATTTGGGACTTGGCAGCAGTGTGATGCTCTTCCCTTCCCTTCCACACCTTCTATTCTCCTCTGCCCAAACACTGCCCCTCAAATAGTCTCTAAACAGGCTAAGATGTCCACACAGCTTTAGACTGAGATGTCAGAAACCACTAGAGACACAACAAAGTGCTACTTGGGAGTCTCAGCTGGAATCACAGTGGTAGCATATGTGTAAACTCACATTTTTTTCTTAAGAAAAGAAATGGAAAAAATCAATTAGAATGTTTTGCCTTACCACATGGAATGTTTAAAATCCAGGTGTCAAAACATCAAATGTGGAGTGGCCACGGATTTTTAAAAAGCTTGAGATACTGAGCCTGACAATTGAGAAATGAAGGAACCACTCATTTTTACAAAACTTAAGTCCACACAAGGGCATCAAAGTAGCCAAAAGTGTGGCTGACAGAGCACCCGAGTGTCAGACCTCCAACAGCTTGGATCCCCAGCTTTTCAAAAAGCATTCATTCTGCTCTAGAGTCTCAAGAGCCAGACATGTGTCTGAGTGTTCTCTTTAGTTCCCATGGAAGGAGTGTGGCAAGTACATGCCATTAGCCATGGGCTCCACTGTGACAGCTTTCAGGAGGCTATCCTTCCAGGGGACCATACACCAGTTCCTGTATCCGAAAATACATTACCACTGCTCACTAATGTTGACCAGAAGTCATTTACCCAAAACCAAAGCAAACAAAGCACCATGCTGAAGACCACTGGGCAACAGCAGCAGCGGCAGGTGAAAAGCTCAGTCAAAGTGCTCTCAGCTCAGCTGACCTGCCTCAAGGTGAACTGAAGTTGCAGATCACCAGTTCCGGCTCTAATCTGACGCCCGCCCCCAGATCACGCTGTGGCTACCAAGTAACCCTACCCAAACTGACCTTTCAGGGCTCAGGGAAGTGACTTTTTTTTATTATATGGCACAGTTTGGCACAGTTATGTCTTTTGTCTTTGGGGTACTTTTATACTGTCCAAGAGTAGTATATCTTATTTTTTTCCTTGTTTTTATTATTTTTTTAAAAACAGATGGCCAAACCAGGACATATACTAAAAAAAAAAAAAGGAAGGTTACTTACCTGAGCCCTAACATTCCAGCTACCATGGAATCCTGTTGGAGCTGGTCTACAGAAGCAAGATGTATTCTGGGGAGTCACATGTCACATCAAAGCAGGAACTGGTGAGTCTGTATTTTTATGGAGCCTAAAACAAAGAAAATCGTAAGTTGAAAGCCCCCATTGTGCTGCACGACCTTTTTCCCAGGGCTATTTGTGACATTTTGAAGATAAACATATAGACAAAGTACTATGCTATTTCCCAGCTTACCTAGCTAGAAACAAAGGATAAACTGCAAATTACTGGCACATAAAACACGGTGCTAAAATAAAGGAAAGATTCATGCGTTAGAATCGATACTATCACAGATCTTGTCACTTCTGAAGGACACTTCGACACTATAAAGCATATTATTAGTGATGATCTCTGGTACGTATTTCTTATACCATGTCATACAGAAACACTCAGGGATAGAATGCATGTTCAAGAGAACATGCAACATTAATATCTCCTCCTCAAAAGAACACGTGAAACCCAGAGGCAAAGTCTCCCTTCGTTTTCAAGCAGCTGAAGCTGCAACAAGTTGCTGTAACATCATGTAATTGGGGCTGTCACCCTAAGAGAAAAAAGCAGCATCAATGGAAACCAAGTGCCCTGGGGGATCCAAAGCCAACCTCCAAAATACACAAGTCTGACTCAGAGCAATCACTTTTAAAAAGCCTCTCGGATCAGTAAATTGCAATGTTCAACAAGCTGAGTTATTAGTTTGACAGTTTCTCTTTTGCTCTTGAACACATGTTCAAAAAAGGACTTTTGTCATCACATTTTTATCATTAAGATAACCATCATTTCCTTGTTAAAACCTAAACTGGCCCATATTAGCTAATCTTGGATACCTCGCTGGCCCAAAAGTAGCACTTTCATCTTTACGCTAAAAAAAGCCTAGTGTGTACAGCTTAGAGAGACTATTCACACAATTACCTGTGTAATCAAACGCAGAGGAAGGGCAACACAAACCAAGTCTTTTACTTACGGCTGGTCTGTAACTACCAGGATGGTTCCTAAAATTATCTATTGAGGTGCAGTGAGGCCTTACAATTCTCTTAAACAGTCGAGTCATAGAATGCTTTGAAATCCCCAAAGTCGAGGTAACAGTATTACTCAGTTAGCTATATAATAAAAATCAAACTGGTATCCTGGCTGGGAGGCCCTGGAAAAGCCACAATTTCTCACAGCCACAATTGTTTTTCTACTTATACACTGAGGGAGCTGGACTAGGTTCCTTCCAGCTTTGAAAGTTTAAGATCTTTAATTAACCGAAGATTTCATGGGGGAAATAAAAGAGCCAGCAGATGAGAGCAGTTAGGTGAAAACCCAATAAAACAGTGATTTGCAGGTCCATATATATAACACCCCCAGCTCTTAGGCAAGGAAGACAAGTGACCGCTTCCTCAGGCTTGCTCCCGAGAGTCCAGACTTCTGCAGTAACAGCAAAACAGCTACAGTGAGAACACATCCATATGCCAGCAGACCCAACACAAGTGTGCCTTGAAAAAGCTATAAAGGCCAAGGCTTTATTCTCTAACAGAATAGCCACTTCGCCCTTTGAGTGGGGATGCCCTGCCCACCCCCAAATTCCCATTTCCGGTCAGGTCCCCTACACACCATACCTACCATCAAAGTGGTGGAACCAAGTTTTTAAGCAATGGCATTAAAGTCAAGTTTTCAATAGGTAAAGGTTCCTTGCAAGAGAAAGGCAGAAGAGAGCAGGTAAAGGCAGAGAAGCACAACCTTTGTGTGAGTGAGCCCAAATAAGAGGGACCCATTTACGTCTGTCGTAACCAAAACAAGGTAGAAGCACAGTGGTGACAATGGCAGTTTGCCTGAACAGGGCTGGTACGGAAGCATTGAGGACAAGGTCCTTCCATTGGAGCGGCAATAATGCTCTACCCAAGAAAAAAGATTGTGCCTGTCGGCCATAGGAGGCTGGTCTCATGTCACCATAACAGAGGGCAGTGAATACAAGGAAGTGTCCTGCCAAACTCCCTGAAACTTGCCTCCATTCTAGGACTGTTCTTTACCCCCGTTCGTTTAAAACACTAGTTACTACAAACGTCAAATATCTTCTGTGATTCTCCCCTCCTCGCAGATACTCAGGCAACCTGCCAGCAAACTGCTCTTAGCCATTTAAATATTTCCACTGATATTCACCTTTATAAAAGATTACTAGTTGCAGGACACAACATTTATCATGCAAATAGTCCCAGGCAGGTACATTAGCGGTGGAAACCGGCCTTGAGACCGGAACTAAAAATTTTACCTCTGCTCTTCTTTATTCTAAGTTAAAGAAGTGAGCTTCTCACTCCATCTCTATGTGGGGGAAGGAATATTTGGGTGGGGGCAACATAATGCTGCAGTCATCTAGTCAGTTTTGTCAACCACCACAGCTTGCCTCCCCGCCCCACTAGATTCAGCCACTCAGAGGCAGGGCAGACAGGGAAACAATGACTCTGGTTAGAAACTGCAAATAGAATGCAAAAATTGTATTTTAACCCCTCCAATACAAAAACAGTAGGGTTTGACTGCATCATGCTCTGTCAGGTGCAACAAAGTACTCTAGGTTTAAAGCATTCCAGGCAAAATTCTAACAACAAGAAATAGGACAGTGTGATAAGCCAGTACTAGCAAGCAAGCCGTCAAGCTGTTAGGACATGCTGACTTCAGATGCCACTAGGAACTTTGCAGAGAAACTATATTCTGGACGCTGCCTGTGCTGTTTTAAAGGGCTGGGGGTATAACAAACAACTAGCTGGAGCGCATCTGAGGAGGCAAACACATTGCCAACAACGGCAAAACAAAGCAGAGCCCTTGTCCTGTCACATCTCAGGTTCAGAAGTGCATACTTTGGAATCTTTGTCAAGTGAGGCTTGTGTGTCTGTGTGCGTGGACAGTATGTACCTCAGTGATCAGCCACCTAGCTAACATGCTACAAATGGGTGCTCTGTGGCGACTTACTTAATCAACTGTACTTGTACTAGATTGATGTGCCCTTTAAAAGGAAGTGTTTCCTAGGCTTCCTGACTAGGATTTTAAGTAGAAGTCCTAAAAAATCCCATTTCCCTGAATCCCAGAGGGAAATTCCCAAAAGACCTAAAAATCCAGACCCTGCATTTTTCATAAGGATCCAGCATATTTCAAAAGACCCAAGAGATCAGCTCAATCTTGTTATTAACTGTAGTCACTGAGATCCAGTTGAAAAGTCCAGCCACAAAACCCAAATTTCCCCTCTAGAGTAATAAATTCACCTATTAACAGCGAATTTTACTACCAAGGTCCGACTATGCTTCGTTTTTCTACTACGCCTACAACTTGTGAGAGTTCTACAAAGTCTAAGCCACTTAGCAACACACACGGTTTGGCTCCACGATCACCAACCACCCCCTTAATTTGATCCTATCATCTCATTATTTAGGATAGTGATCCCACACAGCAGACACAACGTGTGAACACAGCAGACACAACATGTGAATAGCTCTGCAAAGCCCATTCCTGTTCCTGGAAAAATAACCAGAAGCACACATCTGCCTGACCATGAGTCAGGAATATCAATGTTGTGGTGGAGCCCATTTCTGCTGGGACCAATCCACACCGAACACACAACAGAAGCGACTGCCACAGAGATATTCAAGAGCAAGCTTCCCCCTCTCGGGTCCATACTTAGCAATGTCATACACGGTCTCCTCTGTAAGAGCACTCTTTTAAGACTCTTCACAATGACCTCTTAAGTCTTCAGTGCAAAGCCACAGACACATTGCCACGCCATGTAAAAGTCACCTGAGTTTCAGTTTGGGTGATTCAGTCATAACCACACTAGAAAGAAAATAAACTTTCAGGGACAAGTGACAGGAACCACAGCGATGAGATGAACTTGCCCCATCTGGTATTGGTGATCTTCGCGATCCAAGACTATGGGAGCCCGTTACAGACTATGTCCCATTCCACTTATGTAACTGGAAGATCGCCGGCGAAGGGGGGAGGATGGAAGGGCACTCATATTCTGAGGCCACAGCATCCCCAAAGACCCCGGGGGCGCGCTTCCACAGAAGAGCCTCAGGTGCTGCCGGACACGCAATCCCCTACCCACGGCTCCTGATGGGAACTAGAACAGCCTCTTTAGGATGAGTTGTGGGACCAGGAGCACAATATCCAGTTCCTTTTGTGGGTTGACAATAATTCGCACCTACTTGTTCCTGCTAGATAGGAAAGGAGATGGTGGACGACTCGCTCGCAACGGGGGCAGAAATTCATGGAATGGGCGAGAAGGAGGGGGAGGCAAAGCCTGGAGATGGGGGTGAGCGCGCAGGAGCCCTTGTGGCGCACTCTCTC
>NW_005371966.1:386752-411105 GCF_000412655.1 Myotis brandtii | reverse complement strand
TGCCAGGGCCGGGGTGGGGCGGAGCCTCAGCGGCGACGCAACCAATTGGCGGGAGTTTGTGTCCATTCTGACCAGGGAAAAGGGGGCGGGTACCCTGTCCAGCTGCCTATTGGCTACCATTGGCCATCATTTGGTGAAAAGAGGTGGCTTCGGCACGAAGGGGCTGGTTTAGTGGGCGGAATTTGAATATTAAGGATTAATGGGCCCTTGCGGATGCTGGGGCAATTGAGGGCCTAGGCTCCAGACTCCTGGTTGCGCGGCCCTCCCTGGCTATTGACATGCTGTCCACAAATGCACCAAGTACGCTGCAATAAGTGTTCCATTGCATCCACTTTTCCTAAATACCATTACCTTCAGTAGAAGCAGCAAAGTTGCCTGCCCTGGACCCTGATGTTGTTCCAGCCAAGGGATCTTGATTTAATAGGCACATTGCATTCTTTCATCTGAGCCTGCCATAAATCACATTCTCATTGAGGCAGGGAATAAGCTGACAACAAATCACAGCCTTGGCCTTGGTGAAACACTCTCATGGGGGAAGAGGGTACATGCCAAGCTGCATGACACTTGTCATTGTTGGATCAGATGGTTTGGTGGAGGTGTGAAGAAGGAACAGTGGGATCGCAGGAGAACAGACTAAGCTCTGCCTGGAGCAGAAAGGGAAGACTTCCTAGAAGAGGTGATTTGGGAGCTAAGATCCAGCAATTCTGTTTTGTAAAAATATTTAGGAGTGTGAGAAAAGTTTTAACCAATGGGGTGTTCGGGACAAGACTGCTTGTCAAAGCGACCTTACTCTGATTCCAGCCAACACCCAACTCATCCAGTGCTCCTTGTGCTAGTTCTATGATTAATGAGGAACCCTCTGATTCTGAGTTGGCTCCAACCCATTCATTTATTAAACAGCCAGGCACTGTTCCAGGCTCTGAATGCACAGTACTGAACAAGACAGGAAACTAACATTATATGGAAGATTCATACTAAACATACAAATAAGTGTATACTATAATGTCACATAGTGATAAGGGCTTTGAGATAGATAAAACAAGGGTGCAGGGGATGTTATTTAGATATCCAGCCATAGCTGGTTTGGCTCAGTGGATAGAGCGTTGGCCTGCGGACTAAAGGGTCCCAGGTTCTATTCCGGTCAAGGACTGCAGGCTCTATCCCCAGTAAGGGGTGTGCATGAGGCAGCTGATCAATGATTTTCTCTCATCATTAATGTTTCTATCTCTTGCTCCCTCTCCCTTCCTCTCTGAAATCAATAAAAATATATTTAAAAATATTATAGATATCCACAGACTTTTGCCCTCATTTTATTCTCCCATATGGATATCTGGGGAGACAACATTTCAGTCAAATTCAAATGTCCTGAGGAAAGATTATGTCTGGCATGTTGGGGGCTAACAGGAAGCTTATGTGGCTAGAGAGGGGTGGGGTGTGCAATTGGAGAGGAAGCTGGAACAACCATGGGAACTAGGAGCTTATTCTGAGATGAGAAACCCCTGGGGAATTTTGAACTTGGAGCTGACATTATCAGATCTATGTCATAAGTGCAGCATGGAGAACTACCTGTGCTAGGACAACAGTAGGAGCAAGAGCCCAGTCAGGGGTTCTGACAACAGACTAGGAAAGGTGATGGTGGCTTTAATTAGGGTGGTAGCAGTGGAGGTTCTGAGAAGCTGTGAGATTCAAGGTATATTTTTAAAATCAAGCAGAAAAGATTGGCTGTTGGGTATAAAGAAAAAGAAGAAACAAGGATGATTCCTGAGTTTTTGGCCTGAGCAATTGAGTAAAGGTATGCCTTTCACCACGATGTGCAAGTGGAGATGTTGAGTAAGTGGTTGGGTCAACAAGCAGTCAACAAGTCAACAAACTGAACACCCAACTCGAGAAGCTATAAAAGGAAAAGCATAGTAAACCTAGAAAAAGTAGGAGAAAAATAGGATGAACAGAAATTGATGAAGCAGAAACAAGTGATAGAATTGAGAACATCAAAAGTTGATTCTTTGAAAAGCTGAAAACAAAAGCCAACCATTTAAAAAGCTAGATATAAGGAGAGAAGAGAGAAGTCAATTATGTATACTAGAAATGAAAAGGAGACATAGCCTACAGATACAATAGATTATACAATAGATGATTGATAACACAGATATGTTTTTTTGGGGGGGGTACCAAATTACTAGTATTTGTAGGAATGGTACAAATGAAAGACGTGAATGGATGATTTGGTACAAGTTATAGAAAAGATGAAGGTAACTATGACACGCATGTACTACTTTGGTGACCAGGGAAGTCACCCCCGTGGCTATTATCACTCTCTCTCCCAGGGTGTGCTTGTCAAAGAGAAACTCTGCCATGCCAGTTTCAGGGGCCCTTGACCTGCTCAAGTTGGTTATGTGGTCACCAAATTCTTTGATGGATTTCACCTGTTCATTCAGGTAGTGAGTCTTAATGAAGTCACACAAATGAGGGTCATTTTTTAAAATTTCTTTATTGATTAAGGTATTACATAGGTGTCCTTATCTCCCCATTCCCCCCCACACACACTCATGCCAAATGAGGGTCATTTTTGTCAGTGGCCAGTTTGTACAAGTCCAGTAGTGACTGACTCATGCTTTTTTCCAAGTGCAATGCACACTCCATTGCATTCAGCCCATTCTCCCAGTCATCACGGTCTGGTTTTTTGACATCCCGAAGGAAGATTCGGCCACCTCGTTGGTTCTGCAGCTTCATCAATTTCTCAGCACGTTCCCTCTCCTCATGAGATGGTGAAGAAAATATTTGGCAAAAGTTCTTCAAAGCCACATCATCACAGTCACAGTAGTAAGACATGGACAGGTAGACATAGGAAGCACAGAGCTCCAGGTGGATCTGGCAGTTGATGGTGGCCTCCCAGTTCTGGTGGTAGTTCTGGCGCACCTGTGAGGTGGACCCAGTCTTCGTGGAGACTCTGCTGCACCGCGCTAGAGCGGTGGCAGAGGGCGGGCACTCTGAGGAGGTGGTGGAAGGCTGGATTTGGGCAGCTGGCTGGGATGGATCAAGCTCTGGGTGCTCTGGGTTCCGCCCAAGGAATGATTGTCCAGATACGTTTTTAAAGGCTATTATGCACAACTGTATGTCAGTAAATTGGAAAACATAAGCACAAGGTATAGATTTCTAGAAAAGGCACAGCTTACCAAAACTGATTCTAGAAACAGAAAACCTGGATAGACCCTCTATAACCACAAAAAAATGACTATATATTTTTAAAATCCACTTCCCAAAAAGAACAAGCTCAGAGAGCTTTATAGATGAGTTCTACAAATCTTTAATGAGTGGGCAATTCCAATCATAGGAAAGAAAGAAGTCTCTTGAAACTTTTATGAGACCAATATAACTATTATAATGAGCCAATGAAAGTATGACACAGGATGTGGAAATAGGGGTAAAAATCCTACAAAATTAAATCCAGCAATATATAATGATATGTCATAACCAAGTTGAGTTTTACCCTAAGAATGCAAGGATGGTTTAAAATTAGAAAATCAAAGTTAAGAGATTTAAGGAGAGCAAATTATGTGATTATTCCAATCAATGCAGAAAATGGACCTGGTAAAATTCAACACCTACTTATGATTAAAAAAAACCAACAAGTGCTAGCCAGCGTGGCTCAGTGGATAGAGCATGAACCTGGGAACTGAAAGGTCCCAGGTTCGATTCCAGTCAAGGGCATGTACCTCGGTTGCAGGCTCCTCCCCAGCCCGGGGGGGCCCTGGTTGGGGAGCGTGCAGGAGGCAACCAATCAATGTATTTCTCTCACATCGATATTTCTCTCTCTTTCCCTCTTTCTTCCACTCTCTCTAAAAATCAATGGAAAAATATTCTTGGGCGAGGTTTAAAAAAACACACACACACAAAGAACCAACAACAACAACTTAGAGAACTATGAATAGAGTGGAACTTCCCTAATCTAATCAAAGGTATCTATAAAAAGACTTAGAGCAAACATAATATTTAATGGTATCAAGTGGAAAGAAAGCAAGAAACAGAACAAGATCTACAGTACAACATCATTCATGTAAAATAAAACACATATGTGCTTTTCCTCCCACTCTCTTTTAACTTTCATCCTTGGAGTTTCACCTTGAGGAGAAAGACCCATTAACCCCAAGTTGATTTTCTGGTTTTTAGAATGCAGAGATGGAAATCCAGCTAGTAATTAAAAGCTGGAAAAAGAAATGGGGGAGGAAAGATTCAACTCACTCTAATTACAAAAATTATAAAACGGTTGGGAATAAACTTAATAAGAAAAGCTAAAATGTCTATTAAAAAACTCTAAAACTTTACTGAAAACACAAAAGAAGACCTAAAAAAAGAAAAGAAACTACTAAAGAAAGAGTCTACAATAATAAAGATGTCAATTCTTCATAAATTAATCTGAAAATTCTTTGCCTGAGTAAAAATCCAGGAGTTTTTATAGACTGTAACAAGTTAATGCTAGACCCAGAAGAGTATGTATACAAGACTAGAAGTCAAGACATTTTTGAAAGAGAAAACCAATGAAGAGGGTCTTGCTAAAAAAATCTTTAGTTTGAATAAATGAATTAAATGATACAATTTCACCCTTTCCATCAGTAGGAAAATAGAGTTTAAAGCATTTGCTAGTAGAATAAAAAATGGGTTATTTAAAAAATGGGACTATAACATTTTAAAAATGGCTCTCCTTAAAAATGGGACTATAGAAGATAAAATCCAGGAAAATGTCATAGAGATAGCAATTGTCAGAAAACCAACAACCACAAGGGTTTTATGGCTATGGCAGATAGAGTGCAAATTTCTACTCCATCTGTCTAAAAATTCCTTGAACTGATAGAAAATATACATTTTTTTGCCCAGTTGGTGTGGTCAGTGGTTGAGCATTGACCTATGAACCAGGTCAGGGTTCGATTTCTGATCAGGGCATTTGCCTGGGTTGTGGACTCAGTCCCAGTGTGGGGCATGCAGGAAGCAGCCGATCAATGATTCTCTCTCAACATTGATGTTTCTATCTCTCTCTCCCTATCGTTTCCTCTCTCTAAAATCAATAAACATATATATATATTTTTTTTAAAAATCTCAGGTCCTACCTGAAGCCTAGCCTTGAGACGTGCCCTGGGACTGAACCCTTGGTTTCACCAGCTTCAAACCCTTACCAGCCACACTTGAGATGGTTTTGGTGTTTAATGCTGGCCAAGGCCATAGGACTATCAACAGAGATCCACTGAAATCCATCCTGTCAGGAAGTGACCAGCAAACACTGATGTTACATCTGTCTCAATATGGCATTATCAAGTGCACGATCTGATTTTCTGGCGAGATGTGAAGGTTTGCCTTTGGCACCACGCTGGTCATGCTGCCTTCCCTGGCAGCTTTCAGTGTCATCAGTGTGATTTCTTACCGCATCCTGGCTCTTCTCTCTGTCACCATCAGCTTCAGGGTCTACAAGTTTGCCATCCAAGCCGTACAGAATTCAGAAGAAGGCCATCCATTCAAAGCTTTCCGTAATTACATGGATGCTGCTGGGGTGCACATCAACAGGGCCCTGAAACTCATTCTTTTTTCTTTCTGGTAGAAGATCTGGTTGACTCTTTAAAGCTGGCTGTCTTAATGTGACTGATAACCTTTGTTGGTGCCATTTTCAATGAAATCACCCTTCTGATTCTTGCTGAACTGCTCATTTTCATGCTTTGATTGTCTGTGAGAAGTACAAGACCCAGATTGATCACTATGTTGGCATCGCTCATGGTGAGACCAAGTCGACTATTGAAAACATCCAAGCAAAACTACCTGGAATTGTTAGTTTTGCAGAATAAGTTACACGGAAACCAGAAATGCCACAGTTACTAAAACGTCATTTAATAGTCATAATGTTACCTGTACTCTGAAGGAATGTGCTCAATGTCAGCTTGAGCCTGCATTCCAAATTTGTTTGTTTGTTTAATTTGGTGTTTTCCCCTCCTTTTTCTTTACCTGCAGTATGAAGCACAACTACTAAAACACACACACACACACACACACACACACACACACACACTCACACACACACACACACACACACACACACACACACACACACACACCCCTCATATCTTAGAACCCAAAAGAATAAAGACAGAATCAGTTTAATAGGATAAATCAATACCTTAATAGTCGTGGAGCTTATATGTGTATTGTGAAAAGGGAAAGATTGAAGTAAAGGAGAAAATGAAAAATAAAACACACCTCTTGGGTTCTTCTATTTAATTTTCCAGGACTAGCCTGGCTGGCGTGGCTCAGTGGTTGAACGTTGACATATGAACCAGGAGATCATGGTTCTATTCCCAGTCAAGGCACGTGCCTGGGTTGCAGGCACAATCCCCAGTGTGGGGTGTGCAGGAGGCAGCCGATCAATGATTCTCTCATTATTGATGTTTCTATTTCTCTCTCCCTCACCCTTCCTCTGTGGACCAGTTGCTATGATGCTCACTGACCACCAGGGGGCAGCCACTCAATGAAGGAGCTTCCGTGAGTGTACTAGCCATTTACAAAGAAACGGCACTGCGGACCTGGCACTAACAAAGCAACACTTGGCTTCCCCCAAGTGGGACACAGGCCTCGCCACCACCCTGGAGTGATACCCCAAATTGCATCCAAGACCCCATGGCGCAAAATGCAGCCCACAGCCCACAGCCCAGTCCAGCCAGAAAGGGGTCGCTGTGGGTGCCAGGTAATGATGTCACATAGCAACACCAGGCTTCTTCTCCCTAGCGACTAGGCTCCTTGGAGTTTCTTCAGCCCAGGAGCACGACTTGCTTTATAGCCAGGTGCAAACATTCTACACTTTAACCAAATGTCTGTGAAGCATTTTCTGTGTATCATCTCATTTGATCCTCACAGAAGCCCTGGAATAGGTAGATAGGAGACTTGGTAGAATCCTATTTTCTTTTCATTAGCCAGAAAATGGAGATTTAGAAAGTTTAGAAACTTGACCTGACTTAAAAGAAGTAAGAAATGGTGGACCTTGAAAATGACTTCAGGTTTTCTCACTGTGCAGAATAGGTGTCCACTTCAGGTTTTCTCACTGCACAGAATATAGTCAAACACTGCTGCAGTTAAATATTTTACCCTTTGTTCTCCCTGCGTGATCTACAATAATAATCTGCTTCGTGTTGATATTTACTGCTGTGTTGCTGACAATTACCTGAAAGAGAAGTTGGGTGTTTCACTGAGATGGAAAAAGTTTTGCTAAATCAGAAAGCAGGTCTAATAAAGTAAGTCTATTCTATATATATAAAAGGCTAAGTTGACTTGCGCATGTGCGATACATATAAAGCTCTCACTGGCACCAATCACATGTGTGTGTTTCGATCTGTCAACTGTCGATCATAATTTGGTTGTTTTTGTTGACATTCTGAAGCCAAAAGAAAGCGGCATCATTGACAGAATATATCTGAAGACCAGCTGCTATTGGTACAACGTACCTCTGAAGCTGAAAGAAAGCGACATCATCGTTGACAGCGTATGTCTGAAGAACAATCATTGACAAGTACTACCAATACTGGTAGGAACTGCCTTCATAGCAAAAATGAAGTAAATGAGGATGCAATTACCGAACACAGTTGTGGTAGAATGACTGTTAGATGTCAATTTTGCCTATCCCTAAATTTCTCCAATGAAAAACCATCTGATGGAAAATTTACTCAATGTTGTAGCAAAGGCAAAGTTTGTCCAAATGATATAAATTTTCCAGAATACCCAGCATATTTTAAATTAATGACCAGAATACCCAGCATATTTTTAAAAATTAATGATAAACAAAGATTCTGACAGTAAAAATTTCATGGAAAATATTTGTGGTTATATCATGTTATTGTTTATTTATTAATCAATTTATATATTATTTTCATGTACATTTTACTAGTTTTCTTTCATCTCTGACAGTTCTATTACAAAGGGCAAATAGCGATATTAAAATATTTCTTCTAATTAATTTCCTTTCAATGTGCACGAATCCGTGCATTGGGCCACTAGTAAAAATAAATTTTAAATTTTTTTCAAGGACGAGTCTTACATACCTTCCCATCATAACTTTGTCCTCATTTAAAATTTTTTAAAAATTTATTTTAGAGAGGAAGGGAGAGGGAGAAAGAGAGAAATATCAACCTATTGTCTCCCATACACACCCAGAGTGGGAACTGACTGAAAGCTGAGTGTGTGCCCTGACCGGGAATCAAACCTGTGACCCTTTGGTGCACAGGATGATGCTCTAACCAACTGAGCCACACTGGCCACGCTGCTCTTATTTTTAAGTTAAGAAATAATGGTTAACTTATGAAGAAATTATCTCAGTGGGATTCCTTCCCATGGTTTGTGTTGTTTAGCAGTCCTTGATCCCATCTTTCTGCCCCACAATGTGAGCAGCTACTACTCATATTCCTCTTTTTTGCTTATTGATGTAACTCTCAATTCTCTGAATAACTTATAGGTGATAGTAATAATTTCTGGTTCCCAGAATGCCATCTGATAGCCAAGAATGGAAACAGAAAGTGGGACTAGATAGGGAGTCATCAGGAGCATTGCTGTGACCATTGCTCCCTCTCCCACTCATCCTCAGGAAAGGAAAGGCTCTGCCATTGGGGAAGGTGGTGCCTGTGTCATTTTGGAGACCAGTTCCCGGCTTTAGTTTGAAAACTCATTCTTGAATGTTCTTTCCTCCCTCTTTCCTATCCACCTCACCTCAAGTATGGTTGTTTCTTATTATGAAATAAGTGTCTGTAACTGCTATACACTGATGTAAACTTGTTAGAGGAAAAAAATCTGCGTGTGGGCACAAACAAACAAACATGAAAACAATCTCGGTACCCTCCAAAATGTAGAAATCCTGCAGTTCAATCTCTGGCAACAATACAATAAAATTAAAACTTAGGAACAAAAGAATGGGCAAAAGTAAAACAAAACAAACAAAAAACCCATTCTCTATTTGGAAGTTTTAAAACAGGCTTCAAGCCTGGCCTGTGTGGCTTAGTGGTTGAGCATCTACCTATGAACCAGGAGGTCAAGGTTCGATTCCTGGTCAGGGCACATGCCCAGGTTGTGGGCTCGATCCCCAGTGTGGGGCGTGCAAGAGGCAGTCGATCAATGATTCTCTCTCATTATTGATGTTTCTCTCTCTCTCTCTCTCTCTCTCTCTCTCTCCCTCCCTTCCTCTCTGAAATCAATAAAAATATATTTGAAAAATAAAACAAGCTTCAAAATAACCCTTTGGTTAAAGAGGAAACAAAAACTTAAATTATAAACTCTTCAGAAATGACTGACAATGAGAGCCCTACATATTCAAATCTATGCTATGTGGCCAAAGAGGTAATCTAGGAAAAGTAATAGCCTTAAATACATTTATTAGAAATAAAAAGATAGATGAGAAATGAATTGATTCTGGTATATCATGCTTGCACACAGACATACACAAAGGGTTTTCCTTCTTTACCCTTAGAAGCTCACTACAAGAAAAGTATTGAGGAATAGAAAGAAATAAACCCAACAAAGTGAAGAGAACATGATGATGATGATGAGAGGTTATCCTTAATGGATACATTTCAACAATGTTTTTGGAAAACAGATGGGAATTAGTTGATGAATAAAATAGGCAGGAAAAATCCAGCCTAGAATATTTGACAAGGGAACTAGAGAAGGTGGGAGCCAATTTGCCAGATATAAACCAGAGAGTAGGCTCAGAATCAGCATGCATATGGTGGAAGGAAATAGAATTAAGTGGGACTGAACATTTGGGGATTGATTGAAGACCCCAATACAGAATGACTGTACTAGTTGGAACCTCCTCTCCTCCAACAGACAGCTGAGCTTGCAGCTGGTGCAGGCCTGCAGTGAAAATACCTGACAATTCTCTAAAGAAATTGAATGACATGTCTGTAGAGAGCTAGGGCTTCCAGCATGGATGTTGGCAACCCCTGGACAATTTTCTCCTTATTGTAGTATCTGTGGGATGTGCACTCTGTTCCTCAGCTCCCTACCCTACAAAGAAGAGTCAAAGCAGGAAAACGGGTGTATTTGTCCTAAAGCAGATTAAATTCACAATAGTTACCCAGTCCATCTTTATTAAATACTAGAGGCCCAGTGCACGAATTTGTGCACAGGTGGGGTCCAGCCGGCCCGCCCCGATCGGGGCCCACTGGGCAGGCTGGTCATGGGGAGGGGCCTTGGGTGGTTGGCCGGTCGCCCCCACCCCTGGTCGAACTCCCGGTTGAGGGGACAATTTGCATATTAGCCTTTTATTATATAAGATAAACCAACCACTAAGGATCATCAGAAATTTGAATAAGGCCCTCAACATTGAAAATAGTCAAATATAAACTAGAGGGGGAAAATGAACTTGGAGGAATCCCAAAAAATGCAGGGAACATATGGGAAAACACATTTTAATTTACTTAGCTTATTCCGAGAACTAAGAAAATATTGCATCCACAAGACAAGAGCAGAATATTATGTAAAAGGAGTGGAGAACAAAAAAAGAATTATTGGAAATTAAATGTGACTATTGAAATTCAAATTTCAATAGAAATATTGAAAGATAAAACTGAAGAAGTCTCCTAGAAAACAGAACTAAACAATATAGATAAAAAATACTAGTATAAGAAAAAATATTAGGACTTTGAAGAGTGATCTAGGAAGTCCAGAATGCAAATAACAAGAGTTCTTGAGATTAAACCCAGAAAAGGGAATAGGAATCAGAATAAATAGCATCAGACTTCATAATAACACTGGATGATAAAAGATAATGCAGTAACAATTAAAAAGAGATAATATAACAATGCTTTCAAACTTCTAAGAGAAAATGACTTGCAATTTAGAATTTTACACCAGCCAAAATACCCATCGAGTGTGATAATGGAATGAAAATATTTTTAGATATGCAAGAACTAAGAAAATTTACCTCTCAAATATACTTTCTTAGGAAGCTACTTGAGGATGTTCTCCAGCAAAATAAGGGTGTAAGCCAAGAAAAAGGAAGATATGGGATCCACAACATAGTGGATCTAATCCAGGAGAGCAGTGACAGGAAATAACAGGAATGCCAACTGGGCAGAAGGCCTGATTGGCAGTCAGGCTTGATTGGCAATCAGTCCAGAATGGCAGGTTCTAGGAGAGAAGACTCCAAGAATTTTTTTTTAAAGTCTGAGTGTATGTGAATTAAACATATTAAATGGTGTGATTGTGAGTTTGAAGAAAATTTAATATGATGGCAATCAGTATAAGAAAATAAGGAGGACAATTAGAAACAGCAGAGGAAAAAGAACTGGACAAGAAAGTTATAATCAAAGTAAAAAGCAAAGTAAAATATATCATAATTTTACAAACTGATGATGTGTAAAAGATAATCCATTGGGCCTTAATGCTAAGAAAAATCTCTTTGTAAATTAGACTTATAAAAAGAAAATGTAATCCCAACACACCTCTTCTTGATCTGGCATTACAAAATATCTACATGAACATCATAATGTTAATTTTTGTCTTTGGTTTTCAACTTTTAGAGTCAACCTATGCACAAAACATAGAGGGACATGTTTTGTTACAGATGGGACACAGTCCTCTTCCCCTTATATGTAGTAAAGGGTTAACTCAGCAGGCCTGGGTGTTCCTGAGGGTGGTCTTGGGAACTCCTTACACACCATATTGGATATTCATACTATCTTTAGTTCTTTGTAAGTTTGAATAACACACTCAAACCTCTTGTTCCATTAGCTTTCAATAGTAATGTATTTTTGACAACTTGGTATCAGGTACACTTTACTTTTACATTGTCAGAATTAACATTTACATCCCATCCTGATAAAGATAAAAAGATAATCATCAAGGGAGAGGTGGGAGAGTGGAGACAGGGGGAACAAAGGCATATTGGAGTTTGAAGGGGTTCAATAAATGATATCCATTTTCTCCCTGAGTGTCATAGAATTTGACAATATGATTCTAAGGTTCATCAGAGTGAAAGTGCCCACAGACTGAAGGGTCCCAGGTTCGATTCCGGACAAGGGCAAATACCTCGACTGCAGGCTCCATCCTGGCCCTGGTCAGGGCGCATGCGGGAGGCAACCAATTGATGTGTCTCTCTCACATCGATGTTTCTCTCTGTGTTTCTCCCCTTCCCTTCTTCTCTCTCTAAAAATCAATGGAAAAATATCCTCGGGTGAGGATTAACACAAAACATAAAAAAAGAATATGTTGACTCAAGGGAAGACTTGCCTTACCAGATATCCAAAGACATTCTGAAATAACATCGATGAAAATAGTGCAGCTTTGGTTCCGAAAGAGACAAATGGTCAATGAAACAGAGTAGAGTCTTGAGGTCCAGATACAGTCCGGGTAGATCCCCCTTCTGCCTTGGTGGTAGAGCCCTGGTTATATTTTGGCTCCCGCTGTTTTCTTGTGCAATTTAGGAAGAAATCCTGCTGTGGTGAACTGTGGTGACTGGTGACCTAGTTCTGGCCAATGAGAAGTTCAAGGCAAATCCTCCAGGGGCTTCTGGGAAGCTGCAGCCCTTCTGCTCCTCCTGGACTGGGTTGGGTCTGAAGGTGACATTTGAAACAGTGGCAGTAGCTTAATCAGGCATCAGGGGTCTCTTTATGAGAACTTTCTCAGTGGTTAAGGGTTCCCCTGCCATAGCTACTTTTTATGTTGATCACAAGTTGCTTGTGACCCCGGTGGAGGGAGGAGGCTTAAGGCCACTTCTACAAGGTCTTGGGAGATTAGAGACTTCATCTGTATTTGTTATTTCCCAGGTTGGGATTTTAATTTTGTGTTATTTCCCCCCTTTCTTAGGTTGGCTATCATTTTATCTTCTTATCTTGTTTTGGGTTTCTCAAATAACTAGTTTTAGGATTGATTTATTACTTCTCTGGTTTCTCGGTGTTCCAACTAGTTACTTTCTGTCCTCATCCTTCCTGTTTATTAGATGTTGTGAATTTTTCTTTGACTTTTTCTTTTTTAAATTTCTTTTTTTTAAATTTTTTATTTATTTATTTTTAATATATTTTTTAAACTTAATTGGTTAGGTTCTGTTTTTTCACCTTGTTATTGACTATGCAGATGTTTGCTTTATTATTGATTAAACTCTTTTTAAATGCTATTGATGCTTTTGTGTGTATATGATCTGTTTTATTTTTTTATTTTAAACATTTAATCACCTTTATTTATTTATTTTTTGTTTGTTTGTTTTTGTTAATCCTCGCCCGAGGATATTTTTCCATTGATTTTTAGGGAGAGTGGGAGAGAGAGGGAAAGACAGAGAGAAACATCGATGTGAGAGAAACACATCGATTGGTTGCCTCCTGCTGCAGTCCTAATCAGGGTCCGGGCGGGCCAGGGAGGAGCCTGCAACCAAGGTACATGCCCTGGACCGGAATTGAACCCGGGACCCTTTGGTCCACAGGCTGATGCTCTATCCACTGAGCCAAACCGGCTAGGGTATCTTTGACTTTTTCTTACCAAATATTTTTTAAAGGGCATTCTAAATTCTAAAGGTAGGCTTTCCTTTTCTTTTCGATTTTTAGTTATTAACATTCTAATCCAAGAATACATTCTGTATTATTTTCTTTTCTATTTTTTGAAATTTCTTGAGGACCCTTTCCGGCTTAATATATGGTCAGTGGTTCATTCATCACTCGCCTCTGCCATTATGCCCAGCATGGGATGTTCCTTACTGTGGTCTCAGATTAGCTCTTTTATCCATTAGGGTCCTCCCAGGAAAACAGAAAACACTTCAATTTAGGGCATTGAATGCCAGGAAAGGGGCACCTAGGACTATTGGGAGGTTGATGGGGGGGGGGGATAGTGGGGCAGCTTGGGGACCATGAGCAGGAAGTTGCTGCCACCCATAGGCTGGAGGGACACAGGGGGGAGACCTAGAATCATGAAGGCCTCTCAGTGGGAGCTGCAGCTGCTGTCCCTGGGGCAGGGAGGGAGAGAGGCAATACCCTGGCTTTTCCTCTCCTTCATTCTCTATCTCTTGTACCTGCCTCTCACTGTCAATCCCAGCCTGCAACCAGCTGAGCCAGGAGTCTGGGAAGGCAGGTAGAAGGCCTCACGCTGCAGGGTGAGGGAAAGGTGAGCAATGGATCTGAGGGCAAACAGGCCTGGGGCAGGCCCATTGGTGAACTCTCTACTTTAAAGGACTAGGAAAGCCCAGTTGGCGTGGCTCAGTGGTTGAGTGTCGACCTATGAACCCGGAGGTCACGGTTTGATTCTGGTCAGGGCACATGCTCAGGTTGCAGGCTCGATCCCCAGTGTGGGGTGTGCAGGAGGCAGCTGATCAATGAGTCTCTCTCATCGTTGATGTTTCTATCTCTCTCTCCCTTCCTCTCTGAAATCAATAAAAAAATATTTTTTTGAAAAGACTAGGAAATCAGCCGGCTTATTCTTCTTGCCCCCTCCCCTCCTTCCCTGTCCTCTGCTCCTCCAAACTGCTGTTTATAGAATTATTTTTATATCTTCTAGTGGTTTAATTGAAACCTTTAACTAATATATTTAAAACTTTATTACCTGATGGATCAGCATTAGACAATACCTATTGATAAGAACAATTTTTATTCAAAGATCCGGAAATCATCCCGCTTGAACTTTCTCCCCCCTCTTCTCCCTCCATCCCTGATTTCATTCTGTGAATTATTGTTTCCGTATCCTCACAGTCCCGGAATTTCCATTCCCTTTTGGAAACGCTCCACAGATGCTTGGCTTCCTTACAGTTCTCTATGTTCATAGACTTAACACTGACCGTCCACGCTTCAGAACGTTGTTGCTCCGTGTGTCTGGGTTTACTCCACTTTGTCATCAAGCATTTTGGCACAGGTTTCAGAATGTTTCCTTTCAGAGAATTACTCATTTCCAAAATGGGAGGATTCCACCTGAACCTGTCACTGAAGACAGCCCGCAGCCTACTTATACCCTGTGGGCCCGCCACCCCAAGGCGAGGCTCACCGGTTTGTCCCTTTGATGTGCTCTCAGCAGTCTCCTTCCTGAATCCATGGAAAAAGCAATAGTAGTGTCTGCCAAAGAAGAATAGTAAATGGCACCCCCAAAGTATCATTTTATGTCGATAAAGAGAGCACTTGACAATAAAGAAGTCACTGTAATAAATCTTTTTTTTTTTTTTTTTAAATTGATTTCAGAGAGGAAGGGAAAGGGAGGGGAGAGAGAAACATCAGTGATGAGAGAATCACTGATTGGCTGCATCCTGCAGGCCTCCCACTGGGGATCGAGCCCACCACCCAGGCATGTGCCCTGACCAGGAATCAAACCGTGACCTCCTGGTTCATGGGTCGATGCTCAACCACCGAGCCACGACGGCCAGCTGTAATGAATCTTTATGAACTGAGCAGTGTTTCACTGAAGCAGAGAAAGCACAATGTGTTAGAAATATGTGAAGAAGAAATGGGCAGAAATCCAACAGTCTTATTCTTGGGACAAAACAAAGAGAAGGAGACAAGTTGGTGTTTTATGGGATGACCAGTCAGGGGCAGGCGCAAGAGGAGACAGAGCACAGGCTTGGGAAAGGAAAGTTTATTACGCTCACAGCTCCTAGAGACCGGAGGCATATCATGCAGGGCCACGCGGGGAAGCTCCGGGGGGTCAGGAGGTGAGGAACAAGGAGAAGGTTCAGGCCAGAGCCTTTATTGGAGTTTCCATGGGAAAGGCATGCACGACAGAGAGAACGGTTTAGGATTGGCTGGTTTGAATGGTCTCCGCAGGCTTTGGGCTATAAGCGTGTCTCTAGTGGCATGGCACCTGGCAGTGAGATGATTAAAGCGGAAGATTATTGTCTCCTGGGCTGTGGGGCCCTTAGAGGAGGTATGACACTGCGTTGGTCAGTTTGCATATCAAAGGCATGCTCCTGAGCTGCCCCTTTGCTATTTGCTATCTTGGAGAATTGGCTAATCTCACTCTGTAGGGAGCGGCTATAGGGTCAAGCCTCAGACTGACCTGTGGCAGAGCCACAGACAAGTCCCAGCTTGGAGGGCAGAGCCCTCCTAGCACAATTAAGCTTGACTTTATAGTCCTCCCTTGTTCCTAGGAAGCTAATGGGCTGTGGGAGGTGCAGCAAGTGCTGCCAAAACAAGGCTTGAGTACTGACATAGATTTGAAACTCGTAAGAACATTGTAAACACGTTGACCACTTCCCTTGTTTTGCTTTGTGTGATCTGACTATAAAATAAAGCTTTGGCTTACAGGCTGGGTCACTGTGTCCTCATCCAGTCACAGTGATCCCACCTGGCCTCAACTGTATTCTCTTGTCTGTCTTCTTTAATCCTTCACCGCCCCTCCTCAGGTTCACCCCTGGCCGTGCCGGACACGGTTCACACTCCAGCCGGGAAGATATTTTTAGGATGTTAAACATCATAATATACAAAAAACGTAAAAATACAGTTGGCTAAAATGGTAATCCATGACATTGGTTTTCTAAGTATCAAACTGTGTGTACTACAGAGAATACATGTGTTTTGTTTTGTTTAAATATATTTTTACTGATTTCAGAGAGGAGGGGAGAGGGAGAGGGAGAGAGAGAGAGATTGGACCATCAATGGTGAGAGAGAATCATTGATCCGCTGCCTCCTGCATGTCCCACACAGGGGATTGAGCCCGCAACCTGGGCATGTGCCCTGACTGGGAATTGAACTGTGACCTCCTGGTTCATAATAGGTCGATGCTCAACCACTGAGCTACCTGGCTGGGCTACATGTGTTGTTGTTTTTTTTAGTTCCAATGAGAGATTTACAAAAAGTGATCATAGATTACACTGCAAAGGGAATTGGAATTGATCAGTTGCTAAAGTGTCCCAGGCTCAGCGAAGCCCTTCCTATTCACACACCTAAAATAGCAGCTGACACTGCTGCTCTGTGCCACTCTACACCTTGGCTCTGCCTCCCTTCGGGGCACCTCTCTCTAATGTTGCAGATTCTAGGTGCTTTTGCCTCCTCTGCTGAGAGGTGAGCGCCACGAGGACAGGGCTGCACCTTGTTTTCTGCTCTATCTGGTGTTTAAAAGGTGCTTGGCTTATTGTCAGCACTCAGATGTCAGTTGATCTAATGGATAAATTCCCCAAAGACACTTGCACCTCTATTGCCTTTGTTATTAGTGTCAAGAAGGAAATGGTGTCTGTCAGATTTCTTCACTGTTCTAGATCAAGTCTAGAATGATGGTCAGTAGGAGGGTTGCAAGTTTAAACAGGGTGACAGGGAAGGCCCAATTCATAGAGATGCACGAGAAAAATGATGAACATAAAACCTGAGTGGTAGGTAAGGAGAGAGCAACCTCATGACTGTAGGGTCCAGGCTCTCTAGACAAGAGAAGCTTAGACAGACTTTCTGGGTAATGGTCTGGCCTCAGGAAGTTCCATTCTGGGGAAGCCAGTGGGCAAGGTCACAAGACTGCTGGGAAACAGGGCTCCCCAGTGGGGTATCTGGCAGGGCTGGGATGGGGACCAGGGACCGCAAGTGTCTGTCTTTTGCATCACACTTTTCCAATCCAGACTGGCTGCCCCCAAGCCTGGGACCTGGAGTCAGGCCAGACCCTCCTTTTGGGTGGGTCCTTCCCCTCTGTCCTCTGTTGGAGTTTATGTCCCTGTGGCCCTTGTGTCCCTCCATCATGTTTACCTCACAGTTCAGGGGAGGGGGACGTATTTTCCAGTCTCTTCCAGAGGAAGTGTGTAAGGGAGAGAAATTTTTGAGAACTTGCATGTCTGAGAAATTCTCCATTCTGCCTTTGGATATCAGTGATAATTTGGCTACTTATAGAATTCTAGGTTGGAAATTTTTTCCCTCCAGCAACTAGAAGGAATTGCTGCATTAACTTCTTATTCCAGGGTTGACCATTCTGACTTCTATTTTTTTAAATTTTTTAAAATTTTTATTGATTTCAGAGAAGAAGGGAGAGAGAAATAGAAATATCAACGATGAGAGAAAATCATTGATTGCCTACTTCCTGCACGCTCCACAGTGGGGATCAAGCCTACAACCTGGGCATGTGCCCTGACCAGGATTTGAACTGTCACCTCCTGGTTCATAGGTCAATGCTCAACTACTGTGCTGGGTGGGCTGACTCCTGACTCTTTACACAGAACTCTGGCTCCTCTATCTGGAAGCTTGTTGAATCTTCCCTTTGTCTCAGTGCTCTAAAGCAAGCATGCCAAACTTGTGGCCCGTGGGCTGCATGCGGCCCACAATGAATATTTTTGCAGGCCAGCCAATATAACGGTATGTAAGAAACATTTAATAAAAATTTCATAACTTAATTTTTACAATATCCTGTTATACATAATCTATATATATAAAAGCCTAATATGCAAAGTGTCCCCTCAAGTGGGAGTTCGACTGACCGGGCTCGCTATGACATGTGCTGAACACCAGGGGACTGCACAGAATAAAGGGAGGCCCCGGCCGGCAGCTGGCAGCAGCTAGGAACCCTACCTGTGCATGAATTTCATGCATTGGGCCTCTAGTTATTAATAACGAACTACAACGTTCACTAATGACTGATTACTATAATCGTGTGTGGCATTCATTTCCCTTATGCGCCTTTCGCACAGGCACACCATTTGTCTCCACTAATACTAGCAGCGAATATTTTAGCAGTGACTTGTTTGGTGTGTGCAACAGGAAATATTTCACTTTCAGAGAACAAGAAAAATAGGTTTATTTGCATTACGCTTATTAATTTGGGCAGTTATTCAGTGTCTGGTAAGTTAATGTTCAAGGAAAATATTAATTTCTATTAAAATGTTCTATTATTTTATGTCAACAATGACTCATTTATTTCAGCCCTTTGTATTCCACGTGTCTCTATCGAAATAAACCTACATTACAATGAAAGTTGAAGCTTTTGTTTTTTGTGGTCCACCTAAACTTAAACCTTATTTATTTGGCCTGTGTTAGCCTTTGAGTTTGACATGCTTGCTCTAAAGTATCAGCAGGCTGTACCCTGGAGAGGGTCTGTTTTGCACCCATATCCTAGGCATTTGGTGGTCCTTCTCAGTTCGGCAGCTCCTGTTCTTCAGTTCTGGGAAAGCGACTGGAAGCACAGTCTCCCAGAGGAGACACTTCTGACACTCAGGCTGGGGGCCTGGATCAGAGTGCAAAGGAAGGGATCTGAGCATGCAGGCTGCAGACATTCACACGATCACCCTGTTCCAGGTAGAACTTCACTGCCCTCAATGGTGTCTCACAGTTCACTGACCCCTTGTTTTGCCCTCTCCAGAAAATAAAGCTCCCAATTTCTCTCAGCTCCAGTCTCTGCACCCTTGACTCTCTCACTGCCAGCTTGTGATCTGAGGTTCTGAGCATTGCTGTCACTTCACATCCTGGCCAACACTTGGTATTATCAGAGCTGGGACTTTTAATTCTTGCCAATCTAGTGGCTGTGCAGTGGTATCTTGTTGTAGATTCATGTTTATAAAAAGTTCTGCTTTTGTGAAGTGCCTATTCAAGCCTCTTCCTATTTTTTAATGGAGTTGTTGGTCTTTTTCTTATTAAATTGGAATTCTTTATTTTATCTCTGAATCCCATAGTTAGGCTGGACTGTGGGACTGTCATCCACAAACAGGAAGATTGCCTTTTCAGAAGGAAGCTGGATCCTTTTCCTGATGATCCACATGAACTGAGCCACGGTAATGTCAGATGGAACCAGATACTTCCGTTTGTCAATGTCAGCAGCTGGAGAGCCTGAGACTTTTTCCATGCTCACCGGAACCCGGTTGGGATATTTCGCTCAGATCTTCGGGGATTCCACGCACCTATGTTCCAGCGAGTGGTCCTCCTTAAACACCCACTTCATGGTGGGGGCGGTACTACAAAACAGTGCACTCTGTTTCTGACTGAAGCTCACGACCACGTTTCTCATTATTTCTCATTAAGATTCCCATATCTGGCATTTCTTGGAAATATATCTGGGTCAACATGACCCAGGTTTAACCCACACAATTCCTAAAGACATGGCAGGTTTTCAGCCCTTGGCACACTAACCTGCTTCGCACCTCTTTCTCTGCAGCTCTCCCCGAGAGCTGCACTTGACCCCAGCCTTCTGCTGGCTGCCTCGCTGCACTTGGACATGTGTTCCTCATCTCTCTGGCTGAGACGGTTGCTTTCACAGTTTAGAGCAAGCATGTCAAACTCAAAGGCTAACATGGGCCAAATAAACAAGGTTGAAGTGTATGTGGGCCGCAAAACAACAAGAGCTTCAATTTTCATAGAAACGTGGGTTTATTTCGATAGAGACAGGCTGAATACAAAGGGCTGAAATAAATGAGTCATCGTTGACATAAAATGATAGAACATTTTAATAAAGATTAATATTTTTTTCTTGAACATAACTTACCAGACACTGAATAACTGCCCAAATTAATAAGCGTCAGGCAAATACACCTATTTTTCTTGTTCTTCGGAAGCAAAATATTTCCTGTTGCACACACCAAGCAAGTCAGTCCAAGACTAATGATGTAGCCATCGGCTGCTAAAATATTCGCTGCTAGTATTAGTGGAGAGAAATGGTGCGCCTGTGCGTAAGGCAAGTAAGGGAAATGAATGCAACACAATTATAGTAATCAGTCATTAGCGAATGTTGTAGTTTGTTATTAATAATTATGTATAAAGGATATTGTAAAAATTAAGTTATGAAATTTTTATTAAAACATTTCTTACATACCTTTACATTGGCTGGGCCGCACAAATATTCGTTGTGGGCCGCATGTGGCCTGAGGGCCGCGAGTTTGACATGCTTGGTTTAGAAGTTTCCTCCATGAGTCCCTCACTTCAGGATAGATGGCTGCCGTGGGAGCAGAGCCTTGGCCCTCAGGAAGTCCCAGCAGTGCATTGTTAGGGCCCTTCAGTCTCAGGCCTTGCTTCCCACGAGGGCTGAACCTTGATTGCAGCAAATGAGCTGGTTTCTGGTCTCTTGTTTGTCTAAGTCTCATGGCCACTTGAGTTTCTGGTTCCCCGGTCCATCTTGGTTAGTTCCTCTTGTCTTTCATGGTTTGAGATGGAAAGTCTTGTTTTCGTGAACCAGGACTGTGTTCCAGGACACTGACCAGATCCCTTTGGCACGTTTGTCTTCTAGTTGAGAAAGCAGAGCCTGGGTAAGGTGTCCTGTCTCCCAGATTGAAGTGACACCACTGGTGGTCCTCTCTGTGCTTCTAGTCTGAGGCCAGAGTAACTGTGTCCAAGGGCCAGCCCCAGCCCAGTAGCCCTCCCTGTGGGCCCAGGGGGTCTGTTTACACGTAGCTTCTAGCTCTCGCTGCAGAACTGGTTCTGCCTGTTTTCTGTGGTTGATGCCTGTGAGTTCTGCTCCTTGAAGTCAGTTACCACCCAAGGGGACCAGGACATGGTGCCTGTCTGTGTCCACTGAGGAAAGTACATGCAAGTAGCTGTAGAGATGGGACAGGTTTGCAAGAGAACCACCCCGTGAGAATGGCTTCCCGGGGAGGAGTTTGGCTCCTGGGGGCACCTAGGGTACCTGTGACATTTGCAGCACAGCTGTGGGGGGTCTGAGTCTTGCACTGGAAGGGAAGTAAGTGGAGTCTGGCCAGCTCATGAGGCCGACCTTTACCTGAGTTCCTTGAGGCTGGTTCTGACGGCTTTTTCTTTCTTTTTTCCCCTCTGAAGAACCAGAGGAATCCCAGGAAAATACACAAGCGGGCAAAGGCAGGAGAACCTGGGGATCCCAGCTCCCCCTCTGTGTGCTCCAACCAAGTACCGCTATTCTGTAGTGTTGTGGGAAACAGGAGCAGCCCCCACACCTGTCAATCCACACCCAGGAGTTCCCAAGCTTATCAAAACACGCCCAGGGAGCCCGGCTGGCGTGGCTCAATGATTGAGCATCAACCTATGAACCAGAAGATCTTGGTTGGGGGCTCGATGCCCGGTGCGGGGCGTGCAGGAGACTGCTGATCAATGATTCTCTCTCATCATTGATGTTTCTATCTCTCTCTCCCTTTCCCTTTCTCTCTGAAATCAATAAACATATATTTTAAAAAAGAAAAATGACAAATATGAAATGAGGTGCAGGGCCACACCAGCCGGGCATATTTTTAAAAAAATATTTTTAAAAAACCACGCCCAGGGAGACCCCAAAACTCCATACCCAATGAAGACCCTCAGTTTGGGCACTGTCACAGTGGTGGAGAGGACTTCTGTCCTCACAGGAGGTCTCCTTGACAGCTTCCAGCTTGCAGGCCACTTAGAAAAGAATCATCTGCTGGGTGAGGGCAAGGCTCTTTCCTTTGTATGCATATCAGTGAGAGGAGTTTCCTGTGAAGAGCATCTTTGCGCATTTCCGGAACAAATGAACAAACGAACATGCTGAGGCTCTCAGAGCTGATGGAACGCCTACTTCCATTGGTTCCAAAGACTCCCAGGAGGAAGACACTAAACCAGTGGTTCTCAACCTTCCTAATGCCTCGACCCTTTAATACAGTTCCTCATGTTGTGGTGACCCCCAATTTCATTGTTACAAATTGAACATAATTAAAGCATAGTGATTACTCACAAAAACAATATGTAATTATATATGTGTTTTCCAATGGTCTTACGCGACCCCTGTGAAAGGGTCGTTCGACCCCCAAAGGGGTCTCGACCCACAGGTTGAGAACCGCTGCACTAAACAATGTTTAAGCTCACACTGCTCATCCCTCAGGGTTCTGAAACAGAAGAAACCACAGGCTGGGTCAGAGCCCAGGCAGGTTTCCTCAGCGAAGCCCTCACCACAGCCCCCTCCCATCTCAGGGGTTTTCCCCCTGGTCCGGGGTGGTCCCAGGGCTGGCGGGCCTCGTCAAGTAGACTGATTTCTCTTTGACCTTGAGGAGAGGGAGGTACAGGAGACCTGCTCTGTCAAGGGCAGGTGGGTAGGGGAGGCTGCAACCAGGCTCCAAGGTCATCCGCATAGAACTGGGGTGGTGAGAGCCAGGACAGCAAGAGCCTGGCCAGGCTGAATGACAGCAACCCAGTGGCCACAAGGAGGGAAATGGGCCTTCTGTGCCCCCACACCCCAGGCCACACCCAACCGGCTGGTGCCAGAGCAAGGAGCAGGGTCTGAGCAAGAAACTGCACAGGGTCCCCGCCAGCATAGCTCAGTGGTTGAGCATCGACCTATGAACCAGGATGTCACGTCACGGTTCAGTTCCCAGTCAGGGCGCATGCCCAGGTTGCGGGCTCGATCCCCAGTGTGGGGCGTGAATGAGACAGCCAATCAACGATTCTCTCTCATCATTGATGTCTCTATCTCTCTCTCCCTCTCCCTTCCTCTCTGAAATCAATAATTTTTTAAAAAAATATATTTTATTGATTTTTTAGAGAGGAAGGGAGAGACAGTCAGAAACATCGATGGGAGAGAAACATCGATCAGCCGCCTCCTGCACACTCCCTACTGGGGATGTGCCCGCAACCCAGATACATGCCCTTGACCAGAATCGAACCCGGGACCCCTCAGTCCGCAGGCCGACGCTCTATCCACTGAGCCAAACCGGTTTCGGCAATAATTTTTTTTTTAAAGAAAGAAACTGTAGAGGAAGTTCCCGAGGTGGCTTTTCTGATAAGGACTTGTGAAACAGAAAGAGACTGATTCAAAGCATCAACAATAATACATTTCAACCAAGCACGCTGAAAGAAAAACTGCTTTATCCTTCTCTTCTTTCTATACAAATTATGTTTAAAAATCATTGTCATATGAAGATGTGATCAAAGAGTCCGCAGCCAAAATGTTGGAAGAAAAAGATAATACAAGTATGTCAAGTGGAAAAGATAATAACAATAGTGCTTTTTTGGCTTTTGTTATTTTTGTGGTATTTGTCAGCTTTTTAAAATTTGCGATTTGTTGTGATTTATTTTCTCCTTCTACATCAACATACACTTTTGGAACTAATCTTATTTTTTTTCTTAAAGAACAATGCAAATTGTGTAAACTTCAGGTCCCATACTATGTGGATCTGCCTTTTGGTATAGCTGTTTTGAGATTAAATAAAATTTAAAAATTAATCTTATGGGGACAATATCATCTGTGCACACAGGTAATTTCTAAATACTCAAAAAGGAAAAGAAAAAAATCATCAAAGTCATTGAATTTTTGGTTGTTACACTCTAATACAGTGATTTGCAACCCTTTTCATCTCATGGCACACACTAAAATTCTATGGCACACCAAAATATATTTTTTGCTGATCTGACAAAAAATAGATATAATTTTGATTCATTCCCACCAAATGGCTATTGTTGTGTTGACTGTTGTCATTTCTTTATTTGACAATCTAAGGCAGTGGTTCTCAACCTTCCTAATGCGACCCTTTAATAATACAGTTCCTCATGTTGTGGTGA